>NC_080782.1:29102882-29402882 GCF_028018385.1 Neofelis nebulosa
ATTCATCCCAACTTACTTTGTGGCAGGCCCTGTGCTAAGCCCTGGGAGCACAGGAGAAAACAAGAGACACACTTGGCCCTACAGAGGAGTTTCCTCTTTACTTTCTAGTGTGGAGGACACAAAATAAATTGAAACAGAAAGAAATGGGGTAGTTACTGATCCTGAGAACTGTTAAGGAAAAATGAATTATGACTGAAGAGGGTGAGAGAGGAGTGCATTTAGGACTGTCAGACAAAGACCACCTCTCTGAGGAGAGGACATTGGAGATGAGCCTGACTGCCATGAAGAAGTCAGTCCTTCAAGACAGGAGAGGAGAAGGATGTTTTAGGAGGCAGCACTGACAAAGGGCCTGAGACAGGAAACGGTGTAGTATACTGGTGGACACAAAGTCAACCTCCTGCCTCACTTGGAATTCTACTATAAGCAGTCCATAAACATAAGACCTCTCAGAGGTCCTGTGTAAGTAGGACAGGGTCCTTTAAACCCTAAGGTGCAAATTATTCTCAGCATCTAACCTAAATTTTCTACTCTTGCTTTCAGAGAAAACAGGTCAGCTGTTAGCATCACATACATATTATTCCATGTCTTGGAAGTTTCAGCTTTTATTGCAAAAAGAGCCACATGGTGCTCTTTGTGTTTCATGTCTTCATTCAGCCTAAGTGACCACAAGCCCAGAGAGTTCCATACCTCTTGTCTTCTATGACTTGTTTCATCTTCACAGCCAAGGTCTCTTCCTTTATCTGCTTTAATGGGATAGAGACACCAAACTTTTTGGCTTCTACTCGGACCAGGTTTTCTGTCTGGTCTCCGAAGAGGGGAATCCCCACCATGGGCACGCCATGTTGGATGGCCTCCATGATGCTATTCATTCCACCATGGGTGACAAAAAGACGGATGCGTGGGTGAGCTGTTTCAAATAAGAAAGAGAGCACAATATTTCAGAATGAATATTTTCAGAATGAAAAGCTTGAGAAAACCAGGGCAGGCAAGAAGGGCAGAAGAATATACCAAGAGAATATCAAGGTCTGTTGGAGCCATTTGAAGATATTTTGCTTACGATGTATCCAAGTGCATGTACTAACATACAAGCCTTGCCCTTGTACAGAAATTCTTTGCCCTGGACAGAACCCACCTAAGACTCAGAACCCAGGAAACTCTCTAGACAATAATTCTAAGCAAGACATATATCCCCTTCTGTCCGTCCATCCATACATACATCCATACATCCATACATCCATCCATCCATCCATCCATACATACATACATACATCTTTCTATCAGCTCAATGCCTCCCTTTGCTTCTCTCATCTGTTTTTTTCATTGTGACTCTGTCTCTGTCTCTCTCTTGATCTTGAGTGCTCTTTTCTCACCTGTCAACTTATTTCCCTCTTCTCTGAATTCCTGACACATTCGTTGACATCATAATCTATTTGGCAATTGTAAAATTGACACCGTATGCATTGTCTCCTCAAACACATGAGTAGCCCCTTGAAACCAGAGACTAGATTCTACACTTGAGTATTTCCATCTCTAGCATTTCTAGCCCACCTTATTTAGAGCTAAATAAGATTACTATTGAAAATAAAAGTTTATCTCAGCTTATGTCACCCAACTTGAATGTACATCAGAATTTCCTTATCTCTTCTTTGAAAAGAGGATCATGTGCCTTGCTCTAGGCTTAAATAATTAAATTTGAGAAGTTGAGCTGGGAATCTATTCCTTCAATTTTCCAGGGTATTTTGAGTCATTATCTTGGTCATGAGCCTCTGATCCAGTCAGTGGTTATGGAAGTAAGGGGTTTGAAAGAAAGACCACAGGGCACAGAGAAAAACTACTGGAGGTGGGGGTGGGGGGAGGTGAGGGAACTCTCTGGTACCAGAGACAAAATGGACCAAATAACCAGCTATGGTACTTCTTGGCACTTCTTGTTCATCTTGGCACTCAGGTATTTTGGCACATCCTAAAGACACTATTGGTATTAATGTTATGAAGGTATGAATTGCTCACACTTCAATAGCTAAGAAAGATGTGGGGGAGGGTGGTATGATATATGTAAGTGCACGTGGAAGAACAGGTACTCATGAAGCCACTAAATACAAGGGCAACATCCCTCTGGTATGTGTTCTCTAGAATCCGTAGGTTCTTTTGGATTGTGTTTGGGTGACCCTGTGTAAAACCTAATGCAGTAGGACAAGGTGACCTTGATATCTACCAATGTCTCACCTGGGATAGAAAGAATGAAGGAGAGATGGCTATTTGGGCACCTGATCTCATTGGGAGTAGGGCCTGACTCCCCAAAAACTCCAGCTGGCCATTCCATTCCTGCTTCTTGGACACTTACCTTTAGGTATCAGCAGCTCCTTCTAGAGCAAGTGGGATTACCCAACTAGAGGTCAGAGCCCGATATGCTCTAAAAATATGTAAATGAGACGGGTGAAGCAGACTTGGGCAGTTCTTACCCAGGAGGTCATTCTGAGGAAGCCAGTCCACGATTTTCACATTTGCTGCCAATTTGACGTCTTTGGGCCAGTGAGATGGCTTATACTTCCATATGACTCCTTGAGAGAGATGAGCAAAGGCACTGTTCATCTCCCTGAGAAGTTCTTGGGATTGAAAGGTGCTCACCATGGAGCCCAGGGCCACAAGGACAAAACCAGAGTCTCCAAACTTAGCAATAAAATTCTCAAATTCCTGGAGAGAGTTCAGAAAAGAAAAGGACGTGAAAAATGTTGTTCATGAAAACCTAGACAGCCATGAAATGAAAGCCATTCATTTACTGAACACACCTTCCTGCCATTCCTAGAGCTCATAGCCCCTGGGGCAGCTCAGCACCCTCTGCATGATGCTCATCCCCATTGTGTCAGAATATCGTTCTTCTTTAAAAGCTTGATTTTGTGTCAGGGCCATCCTAGACCCACTGCTCATCATAGGTGAAAGGAGACATGGTCACTTGAGGATTTCCTAAGGCCACCGGAAAATGGTAGTGTAAGAACAAACACTAGTGGGGTGTCAGCATCTAGCAGAGGGAGCTGCAACGTCTGAGGCTAGATTGCAGAAACTGGGAGAAGGCCTGTAGCATAAGAAGAAGTGGAAGAAATGGAGGAAGGCTCCTGATCACTGGCTCAATGCACCATGTAGAGTGCTTTGCTCTGATACTTTGTGATATTCTTATTAACGGATCTTTGTAATTAATCTCTTACCTCAGTGGCTCACCGACATGACTACAAATTATATCTACATAAGAAGACACTTAAAAAGTGGTAATGCCCAGACCTAAACCTGAACTGGGCAGCTTGCTTTTTAAAGTCCTCAGGCAATTCTTAAGGAAGGCTGTGACTTAATGATGTAATCTGGGCTTAACACAGTTTTGTCAACTCTTGCTTCAAGTGTTTCTTCAGACTCTGACTCTGGACTTCTGCAGCCCCCTTTCCTCAGCTTCTAGATCCTCATTCCTGGATTGATTCCATCTAGCATAACATTGTCTGGTTTACCATTCAAAGGACCACTTTGACAACAGCTTTGTCATTCTTTTTAATTACAAAAGCCACGTAAGTCCATTATCTAAAAACTGGAAAATATAGAGAAACATTTTTGAAAAAAGCTTCTGCTATCTCACAGACACTATAACCCTTACTCCCATTATGCTCTTGCTTAACAACTCCCTCCCCCTACCCTATAACCAAGACCCACCCTCCTATCAAGTAAAGTCTCCTGCAATCTGGCCTGGCTATATTTACACAACTGAGAATTCTGATCCAGTCTAGCTAGAGTCACCAAGGGAACCCAGAGTCATGCCTATCTTACTTTTACTTTAACACTTTGAGCTACTTGTTCTCTCCAGCTGGAACACCTTCCTCCCTAGCTCCATCCCTAAAAAACCCTACCACCAACTCAAAGCCCATCTAGTCCATGGATCATTCCCCAACTCTCCCTGCTCACTGAGTACAAGGTCAGTAGAGGAAGCATAGACACTTGGGTACCTGGAAGACCCAGGTCACATCAGGGCTTTCCCCAGCTCTGCAGTGAATGGTAGTGGGAAAGTCACTTACACACCACCTAAGTTTCTGTCTTCTCTGTTATAAAAATGGAGATCATCATACTTCCTTCCAGGTGGCAAGATATTATTATATAAGATAAATTGCATAAAATGGCAACACAGTGCTGATAGGCAAAAGGAAGCCAACTCAGCTCCCTCCCACTTAATAACTTCTATTGCAGAAAAATAAATAAGTAAAAAAAAAAAAAGAATAAATAAAAACTTCTATGGCAGAAGAGCATCCAGGTGGTGCAGTTGCTTAAGCGTCTGACTCTTGATTTTGGCTCAGGTCATGATCTCATGGTTCTTGAGTTCGAGCCCCGCTTTGGGGTTTGTGCTCACAGTGTAGACCCTGCTTGGGATTCTTGGTCTCCATCTCTCTCACCCCCTACCCTGCTCATGATCATTTTCTCTCTCTCTCTCACTCTCTCTCTCTCTCTCTTATAAATAAGCATTTAAAAAAAACCTTCTATTGCAGTAGTCTGAGTTTATGGATTCAAACCAACTTAGCAGTTTTCACAATTTACAACGCCCAGGCCTAACCCCAGATCAATCAAATCAGAAGATGGGCTGAGGATGCTGGAGATGATGTCTGCAGTTCTTACCACCCAGTCCTACCTTGGTTACATACTCATAGTGTTGTGCATTTCATTGAGAATAACTCATCTCTTTTAACAATTCTCCCATTTAATGGATTCTTGCCACGTAGATACTATACATAGGATCATGCAAAACACACATGAAAATATCAACTTCTTAAAAGGCTTATGCCAGGGTGCCTGGCTGGCTCATTTGGAAGAGCATGCTCTTCTTGACCTCAGGGTGCTGAGTTCAAGCCCCATGCTGTATGTAGAGATAGTAAAATTAAACTAAAATAAAGAGCTTAGCCTACCAAGGCCAGGACTAAAGAGGACACTCAGTGTACCATTTAAGGAGGCCCTCAATCTCAGGGTTGTGCAAGTCCTAACACTATCGTTGCATGGTGCTAAAAATGAGTACTCCCTTAAAAAGCATGTCCTAGGCACCTTACTTGCCTCACCCTACTTCCTTCCCAGGATTCCACTGGCAGGGAAGTCACCAACTCTGTGCTGAAGACCTCTGCATGAAGCCCACATGGAGAGCTACAGTTTCACTTACTTGTGGTACTGGTGTTACAGGTCTGGCCATTAAGCCTCCAACATACACAGTGTTGGGAAGCAGGGGCCTAGCAAATTCAAGGGCAAAGTCAGAGTTAACAAACCACAGCTCTGCTTTCTTCAGAAGATGAGACAAAACTGGCCTAGAGCCTTCCGGGAAATGTTCCTTGATGGTATTGTCATATGCAGACTGGATTTGCCTTTGCTTCATGGTGAAATCAAAGAACATCAGAAAATTCTTCACTCGGCCCCAGAAGTCCATGTGGTCCGTTAGCAAAGAATCCAATACTGGCACATAAGACAGAGGGTTTGGTAGTCCAAAATCTATAGCACCAAACGAGGAAGAGAGAATGGACACAAATGGTTTTCCAAGCTTTTCAGCAACCAGGAAAGGACAGTAGTCAAAATTTTCAACTATCACTAGGTCAAAGTTCTCATTCTTTAAGGAATCCATGATATCACTTCTCCTTAGAAAATGGCTGCACTGAAGCCCTACTTGTTCCATAAATTTTAAGAATTTTCCAAATGTGTATCTATAAGAAAGAGAAAAACGGTAAACATTCATTGAATGTGTTAATTCCACAATACATAAAAGAACTTGGGCTACAAAGAAAACATCCCAGATAAGCAAGACCACACCTAGCAGCAGCCCACCTATTCCACCACTGCCCATTAGTACCATCATCTCAGGCACTCTGAGCAGATGTTCTGCTCTTGAGAGGGTTCCCTTCCTCCCCTCCTCTTCTCTCCCTCATCTAAATCTCAAGCACTCTCTGTTCCAGTTTATTTAAAAAACACATAGAGATGCCTGGGTGGGTCAGTAGTTGAGCCTCAGACTCTGGCTCAATTCATGATCTCAGGGTGCTTGATTTTCAGCCCCACATCAGGCTTGCTGCTGTCATTGCAGAGCTTGCTTCAGATCCTCTGTCCTCCTCTCACTCTGCCTTTCCCCCACTCATGTTCTCTTTCAATATCTTGAAATCCATTTGGCACAACTGAATTGTGTTATCTGAAAACTAATTGCCATTGGTGGACCTTCTGGTCTAGGAACTTTCTCTGACCATGCAAATTTCACATATCTCTTTCTATTTGATAAACTCTGTAATATTCTCATAAACTTTCTTTTACCTGATGATTACTCAAACAGTGGAAGTCACTTGATGACACAGTTCCATAAATATTGACCATATAGGCTATTTTTAAAAATCATTGTATAATCTGAATGTGAGAGATCACCTCACACAAGGGATCATTTTATCATATAGAACCCAAAACACAGCAAAAATGGGAATTCCACATTTCTATGCCTAAAATTTAAGCAATGCAAGAAAAGAAAAGAAAAGGAAAGCCTGGTTAATAATAAACATATTATTGGCTTGTCTACTTCAGTGTAGGTTGAGGTGTCCAGAGAAGATAATGACAACGAGTACAAACATGTAATTAATACTTTGCCCATGGGAATATTCCAGGAGCTAATCTCCTTCAAATGCTTTCTGATAACTGCCTATATAGAATATGATTGTTTACTTCCTGCTTGAATAATCTACAGGGAAATAGATAATGATGTCCATCTGTACTTTAAGGTATCAGAGTTAACAGGTGCAAGAGCTCAAGACATCCTGCTGGCTACATGCAGGACCAAGAGAATCAACACCCTGGCATCCCTTTAAGCGTACTGTACCAGTGCATCCCACATGGAGAAGGTCCAGAGGTAGGGAACTTTTTAGCAACATACAGAACTCTTCCTGACATTTAGAATTAACTTCAAGTTACACAATGGAAGTGACTGGCTAAAATCCTCCTCTGCTATGCATTTTTTTAAGATTTCACATAGCAAAGGAATGATAACCAGATATTGTAGATACTTACAATAGTGCTGTAAAAATTTCCACATATAGCTCATTAAGCATGCTTAAAATTAAGCTAATAAATAGAAAAAAATGTTTAAGAATCCATGGTTACCCATGCCTGTTTACAAAAATATTAAATGAATGGAAAAGAGACAAAGCCTATACTTAATATAACGAACAGCACAAGATAATATAGACTAAGTGCCAAATGAATAGATTAGATCAGTTCTAGACAGGAAGGACTGTGGTCTCCCAATTGAGGGAGGAAAAAAGACTTTATGAGAAAAGTCAAATGTAAGCAAGACCTACACTAGTAGGTAGAATTTTCAGATAGAAAGAAGGCAAGGCCACTATAATTAGTTAGGAATGGATGTTTGTCTTTCCACATTAATGTCTAAGATTAAGCAGTTATGTGCTTCTTTCCATTCAGATGAAACAAAGGACTCATGTCTTATTTTGCACGAGGTTCACTGCATTTTTAAAAGGACCTTACATGGCCAAAAATAAAATAAAATAAATAAATAAATAAATAAATAAATAAATAAATGGACTTTACATAGCCAGATGTTCAACTAGTACAAAACCAGTGTTCATAATTCTTCCCTCCAATACTAGAATATGTGTGAAGAAAAGGAGAAAAAGTAAGTGGCTCTCATTTCCCTAACAACAGTGAGAGGTTGAGGTACCTGTGCTTTTGTGGTGGGGAGGTTATAAACAAAGATTGTAAGAGAGGTGTTGAAAGGAAGTCCCAGAAAGATCAACCTCTACTTGCTACAGAAATCCATTCATGGAAGAGGCACAGTACAGAGCAAAGAAGAATCTCGAGTGACTGCACTGGATGAATTGGTGTAAATACTTGTTTCCCTAACCATCCACTCATCGTCTATTCCTTCATCCATCCACCCATCTGTCCATCCCTGTCTTACATCTACAGTCCAAGCATCCAGGCATCCATCCATTCATTTGTACTGCTAAAATAGTGACTCTTTGGTTCAAAGACATAACAATTACCTGCCACCCAAAGCTTCTTCGATAAAAAAATCAAAATTATTCTTCAATCCTTTGTTATAGTCTTCAGGTGGAAGCCAAGGGATAACTTGGTATGATATCTCCTTCTCTTTAAAATCTAGAAAACACCCATGGGTTAAAAATGTGAAATATGCCACAAACCATGGATTAACATTAGCGTGATAATATCATCATTTGTTTGCTTAAATAATTCTATATTTATAGAATGTTTGCCTTTTGATATATTTTTGTATGGTTTGGTTGCATTCTCATTCATTTAATCTTATAAAATGATTAACATCTATGGAGAATCTTACACTGATTGAGGAGTGCTTTTCAATTTAAAGTTATAGAAGCTTCCATTTAAAGCCTCCATAAGGAATACCTATTTGTCCTATTTTACAGGTCAGAAAACAAAATGAATTGAAGTTAAGACAATTTGTCAAGGTTGCACACATAGGAAGCACAGTCTTTGTATTTCAGTACAGGTCTGTTTGATTCCAGAGCCTCTGCTCCTTCTGTTTTAGAAAAACTCATTTTCATTATTTAGAGTGATAAATCCAAATAGTTTTTTGATTCAGTAAAAAGTACTAAAAAGCTTCTATAAAATACTAGACCGCTGTACCTCTACTTACCAACATGGTTTCTCCCATATACCCATGTGTAATAAAAAGTCTGAGTCCACTTTTGATGTTTGACTGCTGACAGTTTTCAAGCCCTATCTCCCATGCCCTCTTTTATGCTTCTTCACCTGGGCAAACTAGTAAGAGAGTCAGCATGTTCCCTCTCTTGACCCTAGTGGGAGTTTCAAACCATGCAAGGAAGGCCAATGAGGGGGAACCCTCAACACATCCCAACTCTCTACTCACAATAAAAACTCAAACTAGTCATCCCTCCAGCCTCTAGAAAGCCATATTTCAGATTTGCTTAGGAGCCTGCCCTACTCTTCCAAAAAAACATGCCTTACTATTTGAGAAATAAAAATTTCATACTCTCTTATGTATGTGAGCTTTCATCAGTCATAACATTCAAACAAACTGTGTGTAAACCAGGGATATACATTAGTGCATAGTCCTACACACTAAAACTAACAAGCCCAATCTTAGTGAAATTACTGCTATCCAAGTATGTACTGGCAAATAAGTAACACTTTGGTTTGCGCGCATAATTTGTTCTGGAAACATGTTTGTAATCCAAAGCACTTGTATATCAAAGCAAATGTCAAGAACCATTGTCTCAGTTGTGATCACGTGATGTTCTGCATCACGTAATACTCATATTGCAAGACACTGCTCATTGTCAAGTCACATTTTATTAGAAATGTTTGCTTTTCTTGTGGCATGCTTACAGAACAATTACTCGCAATACAAGGTTTCACTGTATTTTGCAATCATACTTTTGGCTAATATGTTCTGTTCAGTATCTATGTCAACAGGTTCTCAATGTCAGTTTGCCTTCACCTTGGAAGGGACACAGTAGACCTTTAACTAGTTGTCCATAGGGTATTTCAATGGTCCTACCATTGGCCACAATCTTTTTTTAAATTTATTTTTTAATTTAATTTTTTTAACGTATTTATTTTTGAGACACACAGACAGAGAAGGAGTGCGGAAGGAGCAGCAAGAGAGGGAGACACAGAATCTGAAGCAGGCTCCAGGCTCTGAACTGTCAGCATAGAGCCAGATGTTGGGCTTGAACTCAGGAACTGTGAAATCATGACTTGAGCCAAAGTCAGCGCTTAACCGACAGAGCCACCCAGGTGCCCCTGGCCACAATCTTTATTGGCAAGATCTTAACCACATCCAACTTTCCCCAGGAGCACAGGTAGGACATTATATTGACTATATCCTGCCCTGAATAGATTCATTTGACATACTCATCAGGATTGAGAAACATTCTCAAAGGAATTCACATAAAGGGAGGGGCCATTACCTCACATAAGTCTCAAGGCCTAGGATCTCAGTTAAATTCCTGGGAATTATTTGATAAGCTTTCCTGGGAATTATTTGATAAGCTAAGGCCTCCTGATCGATGACACTATGAAACAAAAAGCGATGACTCACAACAGTACAATATCTCAACAAATCCAACATCTCTTAAGCCTTTGTGCAATCTGGAGACAATAGATTTCTGATTTATACATTTTCCTTAAATCTATTTATGCTTGTTTTTGAAAATCAGCCCATTTTGAGTAAGGCAAATATCATAAACATCTAGAATCTGTCCAAATTGCAATACAACAGGCACTGCCATTAGTGACCCCCATATTTGCCTTCATTATAAAGGCTTTGGCAACCTCTTCCCATTCTTCCTGGAGTTGGCTAGACCACTTGGATAGCAGTATTAATCTCTACTTGCTGCTGTAATAAATTACTATAAACCTAGTTGCTTAAAACAAAACAAATGTATTATCTTATAGTTCTGGAGATCAGAAGTACAAAATGGGTCTCCCTAGGACAAAAGTATGGTGTGGGAAGGCCAGGAATTCCTTTGGGAGGCTCGAAAGGACAATCCATTTTCTGGTCTTTTCCATCTTTTAGTGGTTGTCTTCATTCCTTGGCTCATGGCCTCCTTTCAACTGGCAATGACATCATCCATTACCTGCCTTTCCCTTCTATCATCACATTTCCTACTCTTACTCTCTTATCATCTCCTCTTTTTTTAGAGGGACTCTTATAATAATATAGAGCCCAAATGGATAATCCAAGATAATCCCCCCATCTCAAAATCCTTATATCAATCACATCTGCAAAGTCTCCTTGCCATGTAAGGTAGCATATTCACTGGTTCAAAAGAGTAGAGCATATCTTTGGGTGGGGGCATCATCTTCTACCACCATGTTCTGCTCTCTGGACATCAAACCCCCATGTAAATATCACATAAAAATTACATTCACCACACCCAACAGTCCAACAAGTCTCAATCCTTCACATCATCAATTCATAGTTCAAAATCTCATCTAAATATCATTAGCTCAAATGTCTCAACTTATATTATCCAAATAATTCAATCAAGTGTGGGTGGGACAGTCTGGATATGATCCATCCAAAAGCAAAGTTTCTCTATCTGTGGACCTATGAAATTAGGAAACAAGTTTATCTGCTCCCAAGGAATATTACGATGCCAGTTGTAGACATTATCATTCAAAATAGAAGAAAATGACAGGAAAATATGAATCTCTGGACCTAAGAAATGTTGATATCTAACTGGGAAGACAATGTTAAGTTTAAAAACTGTAAATAATCTGCGTGAATTAGAATTCAGCCCTGTAAGCTAGAAGTTTTGCCCTCTCGGTTCACTGCCTCAAACTCAAGAGTTTTCATTTGTTCGTCATGAAAGGTAGCACAAGTTTTCAGCTGAATAGTTTATGGGCATGTTTCTTAATTTGGGGGAGTTCAGTGGGCTTCTTTCAAGTAACTCTTTCTCTGTCCTTTTCAATCCAAACTGTCAGTGTTTATCCCGGTATAAAATTCTCAAGTACCTTCTGGATCTTCTGGTTATGTCATGGAATTCACTCCTCTGAACAGGAGGTCCTCCACAGATCTTTAAAAATAATTCCATCTCCACTATTGGTGTCAGTCAATGTGGCTGAAGAGACCCACTGAATCACACACCTAATATTTAAAGAGCTTTGTTAGACTAAATATTATGACCTATTTAGAGAAAATAGGAAGAGATTATCCGGCCACACTTTCTCTTTCCTCACATTCAATCCCGTAATTTTAGAATCTTTTGCAATCTGGATAGGGTGAGAGTTTCCAAAATCATGAAGTCCTCATTCCTTTATGCTTAATAGTTCTTCCTTCAATTTATCTCTTTCCTTTCACATTTTATTATAAGAAGCAAGACATCCTTAACATCTATATTTTTACCAGAAGTGTGTTTATGGTGATTTACATATTGTCTAAGACAATGTAGATTTTCTCTACCATGCTCCTCTCTTCCTTCTTCACCTTCATTAGCAGAGTTTTTACCTTTGTTAATAAGATACAATTCACATATAACATTACATTATATTCAGGTGCAAGACTTAATGATTTGTTGTTTGTATAGATTGCCAAAGGGTTCTAACATCCACATTTCTACCAATAGTATGTTCAAGACATACTTGCTGCTGTATGTTCTATCAATAGTATGTTCTACCAATAGTATGTTCAAGACAATCTGGACTTATTCTATCATACTTCTTAATATTTTTCCAGCCTGTATTGGTAACCCAATTATAATGCCAGATATTGGTTGGAGCAGCAGCACATGCGAATATTGAAGATCTTTGCTTTTTAGTGCTTGTAATTTCATTTCTTTATTAAAGTAGTAAATAAATTAACAAGATGGGGAAATATGTCCAAAGAAGGAGTTAATAAACGGTTCAAATGTTACAATACAGGAGGAGTTAAGATGGCATAGACATAAGGAGATCCTGGGCTATCCTTGTCCTTCAAACACAGCTGTATTGAGGTCAGACCCTAGGGGAGGCAAGACTCCCTTACAACAAATTCCTCCTTCCCATTCCCCTCCCAACCCCCCGCATGAGGCACAAGCTTATTTACTGGGGCAAACTGACTCTGAACCAACACAATGGGCCTCTCCACCAGAAGACCAGCAAAGGCAGCACCTCACGTGCACCAAGGGTACTGAAAATCAAGGGCTTCAAAATGACACCTGCAGTTCTGGTGATACTAGGACCAGGCTTAATTTTTTTTTTTCTTTTTTCACTTTTTTTTTCTTCCTTC
The DNA here is from genome assembly GCF_028018385.1 of Neofelis nebulosa. NCBI lineage: Eukaryota > Metazoa > Chordata > Mammalia > Carnivora > Felidae > Neofelis > Neofelis nebulosa. The sequence continues at coordinate 29,115,646 of NC_080782.1, forward strand.
TTTGTTTTGGAGTCAGGCTTGCAGTTTCTTCTTAGTTTGTTAGTTTTCTTTTTTTTCATTTCCTTTTTTCTCTCTGTTTGTTGTTGTTGTTGTTTGTTGTTTGTTTGTTTTTCTTTTTGGATCAGACTTTTTTTTCCTTTCTTTCTTTTTCTTTAGAATCAGGCTTATAGTTTTTTGATCATTTGGCTTTTTTCACTCCTTTTCCTTTTCTCTTTTTTTGGAATCAGGCTTTTTTCCTTCTATTTTTCCAGGCTCATATTAACAAACTAATCAAAGCACACCAAGTAAAAGGTCCAAACAGTCACCACTGCAAGCAAGGAGGACCTCTGCAGAGGACCGGCCAGTGGGAAAGAGCAGCCAAATTTCAATAGCAGAGTGCACAGTGTACACTAGAGATACTTCCTGAAGTGCCAGACACTCACAGTGTATAACCCCCTTTTTTGAAGTTTTTTTTTTTTAACATTTATCCATCTTTGAGAGACAGAGAGAGACAGAGCATGAGCGGGGAAGAGGCAGAAAGGGAGACACACAGAATCCGAAGCAGGCTCCAGGCTCCGAGCTGTCAGCACAGAGCACGACTCAGGGCTCGAACTCACGAATGGTAAGATCATGACCTGAGCCAAAGTCGGACGCTCAACCGACTAAGCCACCCAGGTGCCCCTATGACCCCTTTTTAATAGAGCATTATTCTCAGGTGCAGGAAACATAACAAGCTTTGAAAACATGCAGAACACAGAAACTTAGCCAAAATGACAACACAGAGGAATCCTCCCCAAAAGAAAGGTCAAGAAGAAATCACAGCCTGGGACTTGCTCAAAACAGATATAAGCAATATATCTGATCAAGAATTGAGAACAGCAGTCATAAGATTACAAGTTGGGCTTGAAGAAAGCATAGAAGACACTAGAATAACCCTTGCTTCAGAGATAAAAGACTTAAAAACTAGCCAGGCTGAAATTTAAAAATGCTATAAGTGAGATGCAAAATCTAGTGGATGCAGTCACAATGAGGATTGAAGACATGGAGGAAAGAATAGGTGACAGAACATAAAACTATGGAACATAATGAAGCTGAAACAAAGAGGGAAGGAAAACCATTAGATCGCAAGGGGAGACTTAAGAATCTTAGTGATTCTGTATAATGAAATAATATCCATACCACAGTACTCCCAGAAGAGAAGGAAAGAGGGCGAGAAGGTTTATTTGAACAAATTTTAGCTGAGAACTTCCCTAATCTGGGGAAGGAAACAGGTATTCAAGTCCAAGAGGCACACAGACTCCCCGCAAAATAAACAAAAACAGGTCAACACCATGACATATCCTAGTGAAACTTGCAAAATACAAAGATAAAGAGAGAATTCTGAAAGCAACTAGGGACAAAAGGTCCTTAACCAACAAGGATAGACACATAAGGTTAGCAGCAGACCTGTCCACTGAAAGGGAGGCCAGAAGGGAGGGGCAGGAAATATTCACTTTGCTGAATGGGAAAAATGTGCAGCCAAAAAATTCATTATCCATAACAGTTGTCATTAAGAAAAGAAGGAGAAATAAAGAGTTTTCCAGGCAAACAAAAACTAAAGGAGTTCATGACCAACTAACCCAGGCCTGCAAGAAACTTTAAGGGGGACTCTTTTGAGTGGAGAAAAAAAAAGGCCAAAGCAATAAAGACTACAAAGGACCAGATAACATTGCCAGAAACACCAACTCTACCGGTAAATAATGGCACTAAATTCATATCTTTCAATAATTACTTTGTGTGTAAAAGGACTAAGTACTCCAATAAAATGACATGAGGTATCAGAATGGATAAAAAAATAAGATCCATCTATCTGCGCCTAAGACAGACTCATTTTAGAGCTAAAGACACCTGCAGATGAAAATGAAGGGGTAGAGGACAATCTATTATGATAACAGATGTCAAAAGAAAGCCAGAGTAGCCATACTTGTGTCAGACAAATTTTATTTTAAAACAAAGACTGTAACAAAAGATGATGTAGGATATTGTATCATAATTAAGGGGTCTAGCCATTCAAGAAGATCTAATAATTGTAAATATTTATACCACCAACTGGAAGCACCCAAATATATAACTCAATACATTAATAACAAACATAAAGAAACTTATTGATAATAATACAGTAATAGTAGGGGACTTTAACACCACACTTACAACAATGAACAGACCATCAAATCAGAAAATCAACGAGGAAACAATGACTTTGAATGAAACACTGGACTGGATGTACTTATATCTGGACAATTCTTAGATATATTAACAGATACAGTCAGAACATTTCATCCTAAACCAGCACAATACACATTCTTCTCGAGTGCACGTGGAATAGTCTCCAAAATAGATCATATACTAGGTCACAAATCAGCCCTCAATAGGTACAAAAAATCAAGAGCATACCATGCATATTTTCAGATCATAATGCTATGAAACTTAAAGTCAACCACAAGAAACAATTTGGAAAGCCCCCAAATACATGGAAGGTAAAGAACATCCTACTAAAACTGAATGGGTTAACCAGGAAATTAAAGAAGAAATTATTTTTTTCTTTTTCTAATGTTTATTTATTGTTGAGAGAGACAGAATATGGGGAGGGTGGGGCAGACACAGAGAGGCAGACACAAAATTCAAATCAGGTTCCAGGCTCTGAGTTATCAGCACAGAGCCTGATGCAGGGCTCGAACCCATGAACTGCAAGATCATGACCTGAGCTGAAGTCAGACACTTAACCAACTGAGCCACCCAGGTGTTCCAAAGAAGAAATTAAAAAATACATGGAAGCAAATTAAAATGAACACACGACAGTTCGAACCCTTTGGGATGCAGCAAAGGCAGTCCTAAGAGGAAAGTATATTGTAATTCAGGCCTCTCTCAAGAAGCAAGAAAGGTCCCAAATACACAACCTAACCTTACACCTAAGGGAGCTAGACAAGGAACAGCAAATAAAGCCTAAAGCCAGCAGAAGAAGGGACGTAATAAAAATTAGAACAGAACTAAATGATATAGAGACAAACAAAAACAAACAAACAAAAAAACCACAGTAGAATGGATTATAGAAACTAAGAGCTCATTCTTTGAAAGAATAAACAAAATTGATAAACCCGTAGCCTGACCTATCAAAAAGAAAAGAGAAATGATCCAAGTAGATAAAATTCATGAATGAAAGAGAAGAGATCACAACCAACACAACAATAATAAAACAATTATAAGAGAATACTATAAAAATTATATGCCAACAAATTGGGCAATCTGGAAGAAATGGACAATTCCTAGAAATGCACAAACTACAGAAATTGAAACAGAAAGAAATAGAAAATTTTAATAGGCCCATAACAAGCAAAGGAATTGAATTAGTAATCAAAAATCTTCCAACAAACAAGAGTCCTGGGCCACATGGCTTCCCAGGGGGATTCTACCAGACATTTAAGGAAGAGCTAATGTCTATTCCCCTTACATTGTTCCAAAAAATATAATGGAAGGAAAGGTTTCAAACTCATTCTATGAAGTCAGCATTACCTTGATCCCAAAACCAAAGACTCTACTAAGAAGGAGGATTATAGGCCAAAATCCCTGATGAAACTGGATTCAAAAATTCTCAACAAGATACTTGCAAATCAAATTCAACAGTGCATTAAAAGAGTTATTCACCATGATTAACTGGGATTTATTCTTGGACTGCAGACGTGGTGCAATATACACAATATGATCCTCTCAATAGATGCAGAAAAAGCATTTGACAAAATACAACATTCATTCTTGATAAAAAAAAAAAACCCTCAACAAAGTAGGGATAGATGGAACATACCTCAACATACAGGCCATATATGAAAGATCCACAGCTAATATCATCCTCATTGGGGAGAAAATGAAAGCCTTTCCCTTATAGTCAGGAACAAGGCAAGGACGCCCACTTTCACCATTACTATTTAACATAGTACTAGAAGTCTTAGCCTCAGCAGTCAGACAACAAAAAGAAATAAAGGGCATACAAATAGAGAAAGGAAGAAGTCAAACTTTCACTATTTGCAGATGACATGATACGCTATGTAGAAAACCTGAAAGACTCTACCAAAAAATTGTAAAACTAATACATGAATTCTGCAAAGTTGCAGGATATTAAATCAACCTGCAGAAATCTGTTGCATTTGTATACACCAATAATGAAGCAGCAGAAAGAGAAATCAGGGAATCAAACCCATTAAAAATTGCACCAAAAACAATAAGATACCTGGGAATAAATCTAACTAAAGAGGTAAAAGATCTGTACTCTAAAAACTATAAAGACTTATAAAAGATATTGCAAAGGACACAACAAAATGTAAAAGCATTCCATCCTCATGGATTGGAAGCACAAATATTGCTAAAATGTCTATGCTACCCAAAGCAATCTACACATTGATTGCAATCCCTATCAAACTACCACCAGCATTCTTCACAGAGCTAGATCAAACAATCCTAAACTTTGTATGGAACTATACAAGACCCCAAATAGGCAAAGCAATCCTGAAAAGGAAAAAACAAAACTGGAGACATCATGATTCTGCATTTCAAGCTATATTACAAAGCAGTAGTCATCAAGACGGTATGGTACTGGCATAAAAACAGACACAATTGTACAACTATGTAGTCAACTCATCTTTGACAAAACAAGAAAGAATATCCAATGGAAAAAAAGTCTCTTCAACAAATGATTTATGGTTAGGTAAGGGAAATGAATGCAAAAATGAACTATTGGGACTTCATGATAAAAGTTTCTGCCCAGCAAAGGAAACAATCAACAAAACTAAAAGGCAGCCTACAGAATGGGAGAAGATATTTGCAAACAACATATATGATAAGGGGTTAGAATCTAAAATCTTTAAGGAACGTACCAAACTCAAAACCCCAAACCCAAACAACCCAGTTAATAAATGGGCAGAAGACATAAATAGACACTTTTCCAAAGAAGACATCCAGATAGCTAACAGACACATGAAAAGATGCTCAACATCATTCATCATCAGGGAAAGAAATACGCATCAAAACCACAATGAGATACCACCTCACAACTGTCAGAACACCTAAAACTAACAACACAGGAAACAACAGCTGTTGGGGAGGATGCAGAGAAAAGGGAACTCTCTTGCACGGCTGGTAGGAATGCAAACTGGTGCAGCCACTCTGAAGAACAGCATGGAGGTTCCTCAAAGAATGAAACACAGAACTACCCTACGATCCAGCAATTGCACTGTTAGACATTTACCTAAAGGATACAAAAATACTGATTCAAAGGCGTACATGCACCCCGATGTTGATAGCAGCATTATTAACAATAGCCAAACTATGGAGAGCCCAAATGTGTGTGTGTGTGTGTGTGTGTGTGTGTGTATATGTGTGTGTATATATATATATATATATATATATATATATATATATATATATAAGAATATTATTCAGCCATCAAAAAGAATGAAATCATACCATTTGCAACATCATGGATGCAGCTAGAATGTATTATGGTAAGCAAAATAAGTCAATCAGAGAAAGACAAATACCATACGATTTCACTCATATGTGGAATTTAAGTACGAATACAGATTAACATATGGGAGGTGGGGGGAAGAGAAGAAAGGGAAACAAACCACAGGAGAGACTTTTAACGACAGAGAATCAACTAGGGTTGATGGAGGGAGGTGGGTGGGAGATGGGTGATGGGTATACTAAAGAGGGAATTTGTGATGAGCACTGGGTGTTGTATATAAGTGATAAATCACTGAATTCTACTTCTGAAACCAATATTTCACTGTATATTAACTAACTAAACTTTAAATTAAAAAAAGAAAAAAAGAAAATAAATTCCTAAAGCAAAGGCAGTTATTGTGACCTGAAGGTCACAAAACAAGAAGCATTCCACACAGCCCTCCACCAATACATCACATGCACAAATAACACTGGGTGTGTTATTTCCTAAGGTCGGGAAGACAGACAAGTCTACACACAGGCCAAGAAGCACCTCTGGATGATTCATTTTGAAGAAATTCTAAGAACTTTTCCTCCAAAAGTTTATCCCCACATTTGCTTTCCAAACACTCTGTTAAACATTTACTTTGGATCAAAGATCAGGCTTCAGTTTAAATGATGGTGTAAATGTGAAAATATCTATCCCAGTGCTAGTCACATAGCATTTCCTAAGTAAATGTTTACTTTCAAAAGAAGCCCTCCAAATAAAGCCCCCCTCAAAAAAACACAAATGTTACATTACACTGAAATGGGAGGCAGGTCAGAAATAACACCCCAATCATGTGTTTTCCCTGTTTGCAGATGTTTAATAAAGCTCTATTCCTGAAGTAAAGAATGAATATGCTGTTTCAAAGCCTCAGAAATGCTCGTGATTGGGGCATATTGAAAGAAACTCTACTCTAGACTCTTTCTTGTTTTTTTTTATTTAAAAAAATTTTTTTAATGTTTACTTATTTTTAACAGAGAGAGATACAGAGTATGAGTGGGGGAGGGGCAGAGAGAGAGGGAGACACAGAATCCGAAGCAGGCTCCAGGCTTTGAGCTGTCAGCACAGAGCCTGACTCGGGGCTGGAACTCACAGACGGCGAGATCATGACCTGAGTCGAAGTTGGGCACTCAACCAAATGAGCCATCCAGGCTCCCTTAGATGCTTTCTATTTAAGTTTTATTTTATTTGGGAGAGAGAGAGAGAACCAGTGGGGGACGGGCAGAGCCACAGGGAGACACAACCCGAAGCAGGGTCTGTGCTAACAGCAGCAAGCCCAATGCAGAACTCAAACTCACAAACCAGAAGATCATGACATGAGCCAAAATCAGATGCATAACCGACTGAGCCATCCAGGTGCCCCTGCTGAAATTATTTTTTAATCAATCTGAAATTCTAATTTAACATAACTTCATTTAAATTTTAATTAAATTTAATTGCAATTTTCAAAATCAAGATTAACTACACTGACAAATTATCATCAACAAACTACAGCTCTTTATTCATGTCTGTCATCAAGGCAGATACAAAGAGATATGTATATAAATAATATTCACTGAAGAATGAAGAACCTAATCTAGAAAGTGATTTAAATGGCCTTAAGTAGGCACTCAAAGACATATTTCTAGAGCAGCTTTCACGACAGCATTATTCACAATATCCAAAAGGGGGAAACAGTGCAAATGTCCATTGACAGATGATGACTGGATTAACAAAATGTGGTATGTACTTACAATGCAACATTATTCAGCCTTAAAAAGGAAAGAGATTGTGATCCATACAACAACATGAATGAGTCTTAAAGACATGATACAAAGTGAAATGAGCCAGACACAAAAAAACAGATACTGTATATTTCTATTTAAATGAAATACCTAGAATAGCCAAATTTTTCGAGAAGTAAGGCACAGTAGTGGTTACCAAGGGCTTCAGGCAAAGGGTATTTGGCAGTTACTATATAATCAGTACAGAGTTCCTGTTTGTGATGATGAAAATGTTCTAGAGTGATGGTTGCACAACAATGTGAATGTACTTAAAGTCACTAAACTGTCCAAAACAAAATGTTTAGTGATCAATTTTATGCTGTGCATATTTTACCACAATAAATACCTTAGAAGAAATTTTCACAGTAAAAAAATTTTGTTTTTAATAAAATCTAAACAACAACAAAGGCTGATCACCTTCAAAATTTTATAATTTCTCAGAATTTTATTCCTCAAAGATGCTGATTAAAATTGAATCTTTTTAAAATCAAAGCCTGAGAAAACTACAGATTGAGCAATCCAGAGCTTAAAGTCCTAAAGCCACCCAACACTATTATTAGCCTGCCATATGACCTTGGGCAATTCATTTCAGTTCTCTGGGTTGCTGATGTCTTGTCTGTCAACAGAGAAGAGTTGATAAGATTTCCTTGCTCATTTTGACTAACATTCATTGGATTCGATGATTCAGTTAAGAACATCCAACATCATTATCCACAAACTCATGGGCAGTCATTGATTTTTCAAAAAAACAAAATCATCTCAATTATGGGATCTGATCTCACCTGCCTAAATAAGGGGCTTCCTGAGAGACCTTTCTTAAATTTCAGTTATCATAGGAAGAAAAGTAATCTCTGATATAAAAAAAAAAAGAATGATCCTTTCCTATTAGAAATCTTATATATGGATGAACACTTCTGTTCACATATTTTCAAGCTATGTTATGAAGTGCCATTTACCAAAATAACCTGTAATAATATGTGGACTGTTGGTTGGGATGAAGGTAAGGGAGGAAAATATGAGACTACAGAGTGTGGAGTGCTGGTAGACATAGCCAGCAAGTTTTACAACACCTTACTTAAATGCGCGCGCACACACACACACACACTTTTCATTGTTTGGGCCCAATTAGATTTTAAAAACACTTTTCTGAGCCCATTTATGCAAAAGGCATTGTTGCTTCACTCTACACTTTGCATAGAGCAGAAGGAATCAAGGATTAGTGGGAAAAGATACCTGATATGAATGAATTCCCTCTCTGGTGAAGCATGGTGACATTATGACCATGATCTTGAAGAATCTGAGACACCCGGTCCAGCAGCAGATGATGGCTCCCACCTAGGAACAATTCACAACTGCATCTTTGTAATCATGAGAATAGAGTGCCTGAAGTTGATGGGGTGATAGAGCCAAGACATGAGAGATAGAGAACAGAAAGATGACGGTGAGTAGAGGAAGATCAGCTTCATCAGTCACGCTGCCCATCTCCATCTGGGTAAGGCACAGCCACTCACCCTGAGCCTACTTGCCCAAACCCTTGACCTTGGCAAACCTCCCTCTGATTCTTTTGTGTGACCCTGGTCACAAAAGTGACCAAACATCAGTGTGATGAGCCTCTCTGTGCTTAGGCTTTAAGGAGTTCCTGATTCTAAGCACATGCTGATTCTAGCCAGGCCTTATGGACACTTGGTGCCCTACAGAAATAACTGTACTGATGGAAAGTTTGGCACAGTGCTATATATGAGTGTGAAGGACTCCTAGCGGAAAATTAATCAGAGCATTTCTGGAATCCTTCTCTCTGGAAGTTTAGGCTAATGTGAGGGCCAAAACATGGGAACTTAACATCAGTCCAGGAAAGAGCCACTGGAGCAAAGGAGAGAGAGACACCACTTAGAGCCAAAATTCTTCAGATTCAAATATATTTGGCAGGAGGCTTCTCAGTTGGGGTCTGCATTTTGCTGAATATCAAATTAAGGCATTCAGAATTATTGTGGACCCTTCCAGTGGAACTGCAGGATCCTGTATGCATGAGAGACTGAGACACCACCCATCGTAGAAATATCCTGGGATCCCAAGGAAACAGAGTATGACCCCCTGGGGAGGTACAGTTTCTATCACATCAAGTTGTATCTAAAACCATATGCTACCAGGGGCCATTTTTATGGAATCTATGAGTCTCAGCAATAGTCAAAGCCAGACCACACGGGAAGGAATAGAATTTGCCCAAGCTGGGAACTGGGGGTTGTTTGGAAGATGAAGGTCCCATGATGATTGGGTCAGCTCACATGGATGTGGAACCACAGTAATAAAAAAGTTTAAAAAAGAACTACAGCAATAGTGTGCATCTAGTTTCTTATACTCTAGTTTTTAATAGCTATACTTGTGTTGCCCTGAGGTAACACAGATTACATAAAACATGAACCCTACTCCCTCAGACTCCCTGCTCTGACTCTACCTTTAACCCATGCAGGAAATGGATTCAGGAGAGAAGGCTTCCTGCACCTGCACAGGCAGCCATTCCTAAAGGTCTTGGTGAGCACAGTGCATTCTGGAACAGAGGCAGGGCTTCAGTGCCTCCAAACCACACCTTCCTCCCCACCTCACAGAGTCCAGAGGACATGTACTCACAAGAAGGGAGGGAGTGCTTTTGTGTCACTGCTACTAACAATCAGAAAGAAAACTAAATGAATAAAAAAGGAATTCAAATGCAGTTACAGGGTTTCTTAAAGAGTGATTTTTAAAACTACCCACTAAAAGTGCATGAGATTGGAAGCTGTGAAAAGGCTGCTCCTGGGCTGAGAGAGCGGAGTAAATTCCTGCTGTGTGCCTTTAAGGAGGTCCAGTGTGCTCTGGCAAAGGTGCCCGACCCTTAAGTTTCTTGTTCAAGAAAACACTGTGAGGGCTAAATGAGATGATTCAGCGTCCTTCCAGCTCTAAGATCCCCCGATTCCCAGTGGCCTATACAGTCAAGTGACCTAAAAGAGCCCCCTGTGAGTTGAAATACAATGTTGGGGAAGCTCCATCCTAGGATGACCCTTCATCCTGATATGATTTTCCTTTTCATCTGCTAGTCCCTTTGGTGCAAAAGTAAAGGAGATAAAACTGAGGCCACAAAATGCAAAATTAACAGTCCCTCAAGTCCTTCAAACACTTCCAGCCCCACGGGTGAAAAGGAGTGGGCACTGGAGAGACCTGAACGCCCAGGGTCCAGTCCCCAACCCTGGCCAGTTCTCTAGGTTTTCTCTGGATGAAAACACCCTCCTAACTGTTATTGAAATGGCTTCCCTTCTCCAATTGGCTCCCATGCAGCCTCAGAAAATCCGCGCTGCTGTCCCCGTGAGCTCTTCCCTGGGCCTCCAAGAGCCTGCAAATGCTCCCCCCGACCCCGTCTCTGTTGACAATTGCTACACACCCCTGAGAAGCTTAGGGTGAGCCTCTGAATGTCCAAACCACCCTGGGGAAGACGCTGCCCTGCGTCTCGAGCACAGGGAGGGATCTCAAACCTCTCGCCCCATCCCTGTGCCTTGGAGAGCTAGTCTGAATAGGAAGAGAGAGGAAAGGGTATTCTACTTTCTCCGGAAGTATCTTCTTCACCCCTACATGAGGCAGGGGCTCCTCATGCCCCAACAACCCCCTCCCGCCTCTCCCTCCTGCAGCCTGGGACCCAAGCGCTGCCTGGAAAACCCCACAGAGTGACCCTTTGGCCCAGGGCTATGTGCCTGAGCCTTCACGCAGGTAGAGTCTGGGACGAGCCTGTGTCTGATTCTCCAGCCACGCACTCACCCACCAAAGACAGGGTTAGGATCTTGGCGGCCTCAGAGAGCAGGAACCCGGGCAGAAGGAAGCCAGCTAGCAGCAGCACCCACTGCCCTGCCATGCTCACTCCTGTACCAGCTGCGGAGCCCGGTCCTGTGCCCAGAGCCTGCACCCCAGGCCCCAGACAGTAACCTGTGCGCCCTGGGGACATGCACTGCACTGGCAGCCAAGGAGATGCGCTGGCAGGCAGCTTGGGAAGAGGTGAGAGGTGGATCCTGCCTGTCGTCTCTTTCTGTCTGTGACTTCTTGCCCTTCTGCTCCTCCTCCCCGGGTGTTTGCTCCACTGGCTGATATGTCCTCACCCTCCCTAACCTCAGGCATCTGGCAGAAGGAAGGAGGGGTTAGTGAGCTCTCCTTAACCCCTCTCCTTCCATGGAATCACTACACTCTCTGCGGAGAACATACTCTGAACCAGGAATGGCAGGGACTTCAGGAAGTCATTTCCAAGATAGTGCCACACCCAGGTGACTCAGACCCATCTCCGTTTTAGAGATTCTTCCACGAATTTTCCCACCTCCTAACTGCACTATTGACCTCATACTGTCATCCCCATGCCCCATTTCCCCAGGTACCTGCTTAAAATCTCTGCGAGTCTTCCAATCTCAAGACACCGCTCCCTGGAAGGAGTTGTGTCTACTCTCTAGAAGTCAATCCCCAAGAGAAGTCCACCTATCATTCCTGGACTGTATTCTGAGGACCTCTTAAGGAGGTCATTTATTTATGAAGACGTGCTAGAGTCCTAACTCTACAAGTCCAAGTCTTTACCTGAAGGTTTGAACCTCTACTGCTGAGACTATAATTCCAATGAGCATCATAAAATAGGACTGGGGATATTTCCACAGTCTCCTCAGGCACAAACTGAGGACATCTTGTCATTCTGACTCTGCAATATTAGCCCTGGGAAGGACAGGGCATGCAAGCCCCAGAAGGCATTTTTGCATTTTCTATCCTCAAAACAAGACTGGCTCTTATAAAGGATTTCGGTGCAGCTTCCCTTACAGCCTTGAGTTGTCAGGTGACAGAATTCTGGGGAAGGAGGACGGAGTCTCTTTTCCAAGTGGAGGGGTACGATAATTCTGGAAGACTTTTGCTTTCCATGAGGCAGGGGCTCCTCTTGCCCCAATAAGATAGATTGACAAGAGTTTATAGGAAAGGCAAATAGAAAATGAAAAAGTTTGTCAGGTGCCTGTTTTCAGTGTTATAGCAGGTGGCGGAGGCAGGAGCGAGGGAAACAGGCTGAGAACGGACTGGACATGGAGGCTGGAATGGTTCAGGCTGATGCTCCTCCAACAGGGGCATGACAAAGAAGGTGGCTTCAAGGCTTAAAATATGAGAGCCACTGGTCCAAATTACCGTGGGAACAAAATCATACAACAGCCCTGCCTGACTGGCAAATAAAGAAGGCCATACAGGCTGAATAAAGAATTCTAATTTTAGGAAGAAGCCAATGAGCAGGTATTTACAACAAAATTAGCACATGGATATGATATGGATAACAGGAGTTGCCAGAACTGGTGGGAAGCTCATAAGAAATTGTAACACCTCCCCTCCAATATGGCATCCCCCAAGCCTACACTTGGCTTCGGGCCTTCAGCTTCAGGGCCCACACAGCCACCTGGCCACCACACTCAACAGCTTCCCACACAGCCACACAGTGCCCAGGGTGACCATCAGCAGGGACAATAAGACATTCAGGAGGTACGTTCATGCCACAGTTATTGGAAAGTGTGGGCCTGAGTTGTGCTACACCCCCTACCTGGAGGATGTGGTAGATCCAGCCCACCAGCCCCTGGTGGGGGTGGGGGGCTCAGGGTGCAGGAGCATCTGATGGTGCTGGGGCCACCACTGCTGAAACGTACAGGTTGGCAGAGACAGAGGGTTGGTGGCAACATTAGATGGCAGGTTCTCAGCAGCTTAGGCTGAACAGAGAAGGCTGGTTTTCAGGTAATTATAACCTGGCCTGCAATTTACCAGCTGGATGCCTTAAAGAGTTTAATTTTATTAAAACTCCTGTGTGCACAGAATCCAATTTAATGCTGAAAGGTAAAGCTGCCCTTTATCAGTCCCTACATTCATGGAATTTATGATCTACTAGACCAAAAGATACCTATATGGTTGCTAGGTGTGCTCATTGCTAACAAAGTGCCACTGTTTATAATCCTTTCAGTGGACAGAATTAGGAAATATATGGCTATAGATGTAGATATCAAGATCCTATATTTATTTCTCTGCCTATAGATGTTGTAGCTATGTCTACTAGTCAGAAAAAAATTATTAATTCATACTGATATCTCAATTTAATATATCACAGGGGTTGTTCTAATCTTCCTCATTTCCACATTTGTAGTTGTCTTTTCCTAATGTAAGAAACAACATCAATACATTTCCTCATTTGCTCAGTCCTATCATGCCTAGAAAGTGAGGTCAAATACACTACCCCACACAACTGTAAAAAACCTACTCAGGGGCGCCTGGGTGGCGCAGTCGGTTAAGCGTCCGACGTCAGCCAGGTCACGATCTCGCGGTCTGTGAGTTTGAGCCCCGCGTCAGGCTCTGGGCCGATGGCTCGGAGCCTGGAGCCTGTTTCCGATTCTGTGTCTCCCTCTCTCTCTGACCCTCCCCCGTTCATGCTCTGTCTCTCTCTGTCCCAAAAATAAATAAAAAACGTTGAAAAAAAAATTAAAAAAAAAAACCTACTCAGTAGACAAGTTGTGTTTGCAGTTCTTTCTGTATTTAGACTGAATATACATAATTGACCCTTGAACAGATGGGTTTGAACTGCACAGGTCCACGAATATGTGGATTTTTTTTCAATAAATACAGTTTAGTACTATAAGTATATTTTGCTTCCTTATGATTTTCTAATAACATTTCCTTTTCAGTTTTGCTCATTCACTTTGGGATTTCACACAGACTATGGAGGGAAAGAATAAAAAATAGTGGTTGCCTCACAGTCAGATTTATAGCCTCAAATATTTAGTCTGTATAAATGCAGTTTGGTTGTTGTTGAAAATGCAAATTACCAGGATTCAAACCTGGAGATTCTATGCAGTAGTTCTTGGGTGGGGCTTAGAATCCGTATTTTTAATAAGCATCTCAAGTGAACCTGACAAAGATGGGCTAAGAACCACACTTTGAGGAAAACTAATGCAGAGTGTGACCTGCATAATCCAGAAACACCAGTGTGGAAGGGTAATGGCTCACTGGAGCTGTATATATGTAGACTGGGGTTGGGTTGGGAAAGGCTCTGACAAGGCAGCATATACAACTGATGAGACACCCATAGTAGAGCACCAATTGTTTCAGTGCTCCCAGGGCCCATATATCACCTTATTTCTCTGAAAAATGAAATATTTCTTGTCAAATACATGAAGTGAGCAAATTATTTGAAAAAAAAAAAAAACGCAACTTACTGGGGTGCCTGGGTGACTCAGGCTGTTTAGCGTCCGACTTCGGCTCAGGTCATGATCTCATGGTTCGTGAGTTCCAGCCCCGCATCAGGCTCTGTGCTGACAACTCCCAGCCTGGCACCTGCTTCAGATCTGTGTCTCCCTCTCTCTGATCCTCCCCTGCTCGCACTCAAGAGCAAAACGCACATAAGAGTCTGCGCTGGCAGTGGGGAGCCTGCTTGGGATTCTCTCTCTCCCTCTCTCTTCCCCTCTCCTGCTCGTGCTCTCTCTCTCTCTCTCCTCTCTCTCGCTCAAAATAAATTTAAAAAAACTTAAAAAAAGAGAAAGAAAATATAAACATTAACTTAATATGAGAGAGAAAAGACTTGCATAAATAGTGTTAGGCCCTGTAGGTCGCACTCTAAAAGTGTATGTTCCCTGCTAAATCTAGTTGGAGGATGGGAGAACAGAGGGAATACTTTTCATTTGTTTAGGTCTGTTTTGTTTTGTTTTGTTTTGTTTCTGTGCCTATTGGCCAGTCTCTCAACTCCCTCCAATATTCTCCCAATAGGATTTTCAATAAGGTCAACTTATTGACTAATTTTTTTCCCCCCAGAGATGTTCTTCCTGGATTCTTCTATCAATTCAACCTGGACCAACTGCTCTCCAGGCCAACTGCACAGCTGATACCTTAGGACAAATCTTAACACTCTCTTGCTTTGCCACTTCTATATACTTACCCTTTGTCTTCCTCTTTCTTGGTCACCCCATTGTTCTGCTGGGACTAAACTCTGTAATAACTTCTTAAGAAGTGGTATATGAAAAGGAAAACCTTTGAGACTATTTTACTGTCAAGTCTTGTTGGGTTTTCTGTGTCCACTGCTGTATGTCAATGCTAAAAAGTTTGATGCCATTCTGAGTCCTACTCATCATTGCAGTATGTCAAAACATTTACGTTGCTTTTAAAATAGTTTTTTTTTTAAGTTTATATTTACTTTGAGAGAGAGAGAGAGCACATGTGAGTCAGGGAGGGGCAGAGAGAGAGAGAGGGAGAGAGAGAATCCTAAGCAGGCTCTAGACAGTCAGCGTGGAGCCCCATACAGGGCTCAAACCTTCTCTGTGGGATCATGTGGGAACTGTGAGATCATGACATGAGCTGAAATCAAGAATCAAACACTTAAGTGACTGAGCCACCCAGGCACCCCAAAACATTTAGATTGCTTTTTATTAATCACTGCTATTCTGAAATGTCACCATGATTTCCCCTGGTGTAGGTCATTTTTTTATTCTTTGTGTTGAATGCTAGGTGGGATCTTTCAGTATGGAGCTACACGTATTTTAGTTCTGGAAATTTTTCTTGTATTAGTTGTTTGATAAGTTTCTCCTGCAATTTTGCTGTTTTCTTTTCCTGGATTGTCATCAGAAAAATCATTGTGATGGGGTGCCTGGGTGGCTCAGTTGGTTAAGCATCCGACTCTTGATCTCTCAGCTCAGGGTCTTGATCTTAGGGTCTTGAGTTCAAGCCCCAGGTTGGGGTCCACACTGGGCATGGAGCCTACTCTAAAAAGAAAGAGAGAAATCATCTTGATCCAATCTCCACAAATTATACACAAGGTTTCATGCAACATAAAGCAGCATTTTGTCAAATTGATCTGGAAATGTGTGCAAAGGGTTTGCATGAATGGGTTGAAGACACAAGTGAGAGGATGTGAGATGGAGGGATGCAGAAGATGATGAGGAGAGTGAAACAGTGTTTCAAACTTTCTTATGCTAGAGTTATGGTTTAAGATGGACTTTGAAATAAACACAGATACCACACACATATCATTTTTCATCGTAATAACTCAGTAGAACTAAAATGAAGTTTTGCTGAACATTTAACATATGCAAGGTTTATCACCTATGGTAGGAGGGTCCAAACACTACTGTCCAATATGGCAGCCATCAGCTACATGTGGCTACTGAACACTTGAAATGTGGCTAGTGTGAATTGTGAAATACACACCAGATTTCAAAGACTTAACACAAATAAATGTGAACTATCTCATTAATAATTTTTATATTGTTTACATGTTGAAATGATATTTTGGATATATGAGGTTCAATAAAATGTATGATAAAAATTAGTTTGACCTGTTTTTATTTTTCATGTGTCTTCTGGAATATAAATACATCATGGGGCTTGCATTTATAGCTCATGTTGTATTTCTATTGGACAGAACATGGAATAGAAAGACAGGATACCTAATGTGAACGAAAGTCCATTCTGTTGAAGTAAGATCACATCATGCCCATGGTCTTGAAGAATCTGAGATCCCTGGGCCATCAGTAGATAATGGCTTCCCCTTGGGAACAGGGCTTCATTTTTGTGAGGTCCATGAAGAGAAAGGCTAGGGTGGGAGGGTAGGGAAACAGAGAAGCTTCAGGATAAACCTTCGCTGGATGGTGAGCAGAAGGAAAGCTTCATCTGCCTCTTCATTTCCTATATGGGCAACCCCGCCCTGGACCCTCAGAGTCCTCATGCAGAATGATTCCTGACTCTCTGAGCCCTCACCTGCCGCAACTCTCCTCTACAGTTTCCCTGGCCTGTGACCCAGAATGATAGGTAGAGAGGAAAAGGTTAGGACTTGCGGTCCCTGGATGTAGAGAAAACACATATTTTAAAACAGTGCTGGGAACATCTGACCATGAGAGAAACTCCCTCAGACTTAAAGTTTTTCTTAAGAATGTAACAAACACTACCTACTCCCTCCCCCACTCACGTTTCCCACAGAAATGAACAACTCAGCACCTACAGTTATCAGGCCAACAAAGGAAAAAAAAGTTGGGGGGGGGGGTTGGGGAATGGACCAAAACCGTATTAGATAAAGTCCCTTGCCCATAGTTGGGGGCATTCACTTTCAAACGTCCCCTCTCTGTAAAGAGAGCTTTCATACTATAATTACTTTCTAATCTTATATTCTAATAAACTTTTGCCTGCTGCTCATTTTATTTTGTGTCCACTTCTTCGTTTTTCCAGGTGGGGAGACAATAAATTCTGAGGAAGTGAGGTAAAAAAAAAAAAAAAAAATCCTGCAACGGGAGGGGCTCTATCCATGACAATGTGATAAGTTCTTGAGGACTTACTTAGAGCTTAAAACATTCTTCTTTCTAGGAAATAGACTACATTTTTTAAAAGGTCAAGCCCGTTGGGGCACCTGGGTGGCTCAGTCAGTTGAGTGTCCGACTTAGGCTCAGGTCATGATCTCACTGGTTGGTGGGTTTGAGCCCCACAATGAGCTCTGTGCTGACAGCTCGGAGCCTGGAGCCTGGAATTCTGTGTCTCCCTCTCTCTCTGACCCTACCCCCCTCGTACTCTGTCTCTAACATAAATATTAAAAATTAAAAAAAAAAAATTTTAAGGTCATGCCCCTTAATCAAGCTCCAAAACCTAATTCCACTTGGTGGTATACCTACGACTTCCTATAGCAGACAGCAGATCAGGGGTATCCTAGATACCCAAAGAGGAGGGGTATCCTCCTCTTTGGGAATTTTTGCTACAGTGGAAACCAGGAAGTGGCTGGAAAGTGAGCCCAGGAGGCAGTCATGGGGCGGAGGTGGAACTAGTCCTTAAAACTAGAAACTTCCTTTAAGTGTAAATGCTTTGTGCGGGGGGGGGGGGGGGGGGGGGTACTTATTTTGGGTCTGAGCTTGGCTCCAGTAAGAATTCAGACGTGGTGGGTGTGAAAATAAAGGAAACCTTTAAAATAGAGCGAGGTGGGGCGCCTGGGTGGCGCAGTCGGTTAAGCGTCCGACTTCAGCCAGGTCACGATCTCGCGGTCCGTGAGTTCGAGCCCCGCGTCAGGCTCTGGGCTGATGGCTCGGAGCCTGGAGCCTGTTTCCGATTCTGTGTCTCCCTCTCTCTCTGCCCCTCCCCCGTTCATGCTCTGTCTCTCTCTGTCCCAAAAATAAATAAAAATAAATAAATAAAATAAAATAAAATAGAGCGAGGAAGCCCTGAAGGGGGAGCTCTCACGCACGCACCACACAGCCCACGGAAGCAGCAGGAAGAAGGAAGATCATTGTTTCCACCACGGGAGGCGCTTTTCACACGGGAGGTTTTTTTTTATCTCCTGCCTTTAAGAAAAGAAAAGGAGCTCTCAACCTGCCCCAGCTGCCTGCAACCAATGAGGAACTACCCCAGTCTCAAACTCTTGTTCTTCTCCAAGGAACTTTTGTTCAGAATAAAACCTCCCCAATTTCCTCCTCAGACCTAATAAAAGCTGACCTTCTCTTCGTCTCTTGGGCTTCGCATAGGTTCCTTGTCCTGAATTGTAGTTCCTTTGCTATCTCCACATACATTCATTCATTTTTTTTGCTTACATAACATTGCTCTTTGCTCTGTTTAAAGTTAACGAACGGTCCCTGCAGCCCGTCCTCACTCCCGCGCCAGAACTCTGCCCGACCAGATTGACGTGAAGGAGCGAGGGAAGGCTGGCGGAGACCGCCTAGGGCAAAGGGCACAGTCCTCCTCGCCGGCGCCGCCCCCAGGCGCCCGCCTGCAGTCACCTTCCGCCGGCGCGCGGCGGCGCAGCCTCCGGGGGCTTCCCCAGCCCAGCGGCGGAGGGGCGGCCCAAGCGCGCGCGCTGCCCGCCCGGCACTCACCCCAAGAGGACGCGGCCAGGATTTGGGCGCCTTCCGGCAGCAAGAGCCCCGGCGGCAGCAACGCCAGAAGCAGCGCGGTCGGCCCTGCGCTACTCGCGCGCGCGGTGCCCGCCACGCCGGGCGCTGTGCTGCGCCGTGGGCCTGGCACCGCTTGGGGGGCGAACTCCAGGCTGCAGGACCCGAGGGCGGGGTGCCTTCTCCGACCGGGTCGCAGCCAAGGGTCTGGCCTGGCTTCTTTCCCTCGCCCCTGCTCGGCCCTTTGATAGCTGTTGGGGCCCACCTCTTAGGCCCTGCCTAGAAATCCGGGGTTGGAGGGTCTGCATGAAAATCTCTTGAGGACAGGCACCTCCTTGAAGTGGGCAGGTGAAACTCAGCAGCGCTAGCCTGGAATGCTAACTCAGGATACCCGGATTCTTCTTTTCGTATCCCAGGGTCCCTTTTTTTGGACCTTTCTTCTGACTTTTGGGTGCCCATTGCCCTTCTCACTAATTCTAATAGTCACACATACCTGATCTCCAATTCTCCCCTTCTTCCCCCAGAGGGTGGCGATGCTGTTTAAATCTCCTCCCAGAGGTGTTGATGTTTTAACAATATCCCACTCAAGCCCCGGTACCTCCGATAATTAGCAGTAGCACAAATCGGGCGGAGATGGCGACTGAGTAAATTCACCCATTCAACACAAATTTATTGAACACTTAGTATGGGTCAGGCAAGAGTGGGTGTGCAAACAAAACAAAAATCATTCCTCACGGAACTTCTGTTACGGAGATGAGTACAGTATTGGCAATAGTATGTTAGGTAGTGCTAAGTTTTAAGGAAAAAAAATTAAGTAGGGATGGCCCCTCTGAAAGATGACTTCCAGATAAGGCTCTGAAGGAAGAGGATGAGCTTGACAACGAGGATGTTCGCTGTTTCTTAATAAATGAGTGTCTGCTATGGGGCAGCACTATGCCTTGCCTTGCTTTGCCTTTCTTCTCTCCCTCCCTTTTACCTTTCCTTCCTACCTTCCTTCCTTTTATTTATTTATTTATTTATTTTTTGGTGTTAAGGTAGCATTATTTATTTTGGCATTTTCAAATACATTATTTGATTATAATCCTCACAACCACCCTGATGAGCTCTGTTATAAACGATCTCACTCCCCAACTTTTTCTGACAAAGGAATCTGAGGTTCAGATTTACTGGGAGTCTCTGACTTAACCAGGATTCAGGGGATCCAAACACCATATTAAGAAATGCCACTTTCTTATCGATTCTTACAGTAAGATGTATATTTTTGGTGTTTTTTAAATGTTTATTTATTTTTGAGAGAGAGAGAAGGGGGCAGAGAGGGAAGGGGCAGGGAGAGGGGGAGACAGAGAATCCCAATCAGGCTCCACACTATCATCGCAGAGTCCAATGATGGGCCCGAACTCCAGAACCCGGAGATCATGACCTGAACCTAAACCAAGAGCAGGAGGCTTAATGGACTGAGCCACCCAGGAGCTCCTCTATATTTTTGGATCTTCCACATACATAACCATCAAAATCAAGATAAATAAAAGTTTCCTTCTTCTTTTCTCATCCTTAGGTCTTATAATTATGGAACATACAATGCTGAATAGAAGTGCTGATAGTAGGCAACCTTGGCTTGTTCTGGAACTCAAAGGTAAAGCCTGTAGCATTAAGGATGATATCTGCAGTAGTTTTAGGTTCCTCTTTATATGTATACATGTGTATATATACATATATAGATACTCATCCTTTATAAAAAAAAAGTTCTTTTAAAAAATGGGACTTTAAAAATATATAAATGAATTTTATCAAAATGTTTTCAGCATTTGAGATGATGATGTGATTTTGCTGTTTTCAACTATTAATGTGATTTACAGAAACTGACTTTCTAAAATCTTACATTTTGAAATAGAGACATTCAGAAAAGTGCATACGATACAAATGTATATTGTGTATAGTGTATAATGTATATAGTTGATAAGTAGAGACATGCTTGCAAAAAACACCCAAGTGAAGAAATTTGTTGCCCTTAGTAACCCTAAGCCCCTCTGAGCTATACCCCTGAATGTCCATTCCTCCCAGAAGCACTACTCTGACTTAATGTTAAATCACTTCACATGACTTTACAATGTGCCCAACTATGTGTGCATTTCTAAACAATAAAGTTTAGTTTTTGCCTGTTTTTGTTCTTTTGCTGTTTTGAATTGGATTTTTTTTTTTTTTTTTTTTTTTGGTCATTCCAACTTTCCTGTATTTGAAGCTATTTCCTATTTCTATTCTTTCAGTGACGACCAGAGAGATTATAGCATGCATCCTTAACAAAGTCTAGCTTAAGCGATATCTTCATTCCTTCTGCATGTTACCATGAGCTTAGAACACTATAATGCAGCTTCCCCCACTCCCAATTTATATGGTAAATTATATAATTTAATTCTCTCTAAAGATGTTAACATTACAAAATAAAATGCACATATAGCAAAGCACACATAACTACTCAACACTACTCAACAATTCATTACAAAGTGAACACCTATAAAATTGCCACTCTACAGGGGCACTTGGGTGGCTCGGTCGGTTGAGTGTCTGACTTTGGCCCTGGTCATGATCTCATGGTTCCTGAGTTCAGGCCCCATATCAGGCTCTCTGCTGTCAGCCTGTCAGTGCAGAGCCCACTTCAGATCTCCTGTTCCCCTCTCTTTGCCCCCATCCCCACTTGGGCTCTCCCCAAAATCAGTAAATATTAAAAAATAAAAATAAGTGCCATTCTACAAAGAGAACACAGGCAATGCAGAAGCTTCTCTTGCACTGCACTTCAATCACTAATCCCTTCCTCCTCCTCAAAGTTAAGCAATAGTTTGACATCTATGGTTATTTCTTCCTTAATTTTCTTATGGTTTTACTACAAAGCATTCATGTTTTTACTATACTTGGTTTTGGCTGCTTTTGAAGTTTGTCTAAGTGTAATCACACTATATTACTTTTTCACGTCTACCTTCTTTTGATACACATTTTGTTTCATCTATGTTGTTGCATAGCTGCAATTAACTCATTTTCATTTGGTTTTTTATGTACATATCCATCATGTTGGATAAATAAATCTATTGTTTATTGAACTGTTTATGGCTGAGGCTATTATGAATAATGCTGCTATGAACATTCTTGTATGTTTTCTTGTGCACATACACATTTTTGTGTGATATATATATTCATTGCCAAGACCAAAGTCACCTGTTTTCTGTTATCTTCTAGAAGTTTTATAGTTTTGTTAGTTTCAGATTTATGATTCATTTTGAGTTAATTTTTGTGAAAAATGTAAAGTCAGCAGTGTCTAGATTTTTTTTTTTTTTTTTTGCATGTGGCTATTCAGTTGTTTCAGCATCATTTGCTGAAAAGACTATCCTTCCTCCATTGAAGTACCTTCATTCCTTTGTCAAAGATCAATTGTCTATATGTGGGTCTATTTCTGGGCTTTCTATTGTGTTTAACTCATCTGTCTAGTCTTTTGTCAATCCCACAATGTTTTGATTACTGTAGCTGCATAGTAAGTTTTGAAGTTGGGTAGTGTCAATTCTCTGACTTTTGTTCTTCTTCAACACTGTGTTGGCTTTTCTGGGTCTCTTGCTTCACCATTTAACTTTGGAATTAGTTTGTCAATATCCACAAAATAATTTATTGGGATTTTTATTGGGATTGCATTGACTCTGTAGGTTGGGAAGAACTGACACCTTGAGAGTGTTGACTCTTCTCTCCATGAACATGGAATCTCTCCAGTTATTTAGTTCTTTAATTTCTTTCATCAGTTTTGTACTTTTCCTCATATACATCTCATATATACTTTGTCAGATTTATACCTAAATAGCTCATTTTGGGGTATGCTAATATAAATGGTATTGTGTTTTTAATTTAAATTTCACTTGTCCATTGGCTATATGGGAAAGTGATTGACTTTTGCATATTACTTTGGACCCTGCAAACTTGCTATAATAATCACTTATTCCAGGTGGGTTTTTTTGTCAATTCTTTTAGATTTTCTACATAGACACCATGTCATGTGCTAACAAAGACAGCTTTATTTCTTCCTTCCAAATCTGTGTATCTTTTATTGCCTTTACTTGTCTTAAATTGCATTAGCTAGGACTAATATAAATGGTATTGTTTTTATTTAAAACTTTTATTTAAATTCTACTTAATGCAGGGGTGCCTGGGTGGCTCAGTCCGTTAAGCGTCTGACCTCAGCTCAGGTCATAATCTTGCGGTTCATGAGTTTGAGCCCTGTGTCAGGCTCTGTGCTGACAGCTCAGAGCCTGGAGCCTGCTTCGGATTCTGTGTCTCCCTCTCTCTCTGCCTCTCCCCCACTCATGCTCTGTCTCTGTCTCTGAAAAATGAATGTTAAAATTGTTTTAAAAATAACTTCTATTTAATACAGATGGTAAAATGGGTTTCAGGTGTAGAACTTAATGATTCATCACTTACATATAACCTAGTGCTCATCACAAGTGCCCTCCGTAATACCCATCACTCATTCCCCACCCACCTCTCTCCATCAACTCTGTTTTTCTATACATAAGAGTCTCTTGTGGTTTGCCTCCCTATTTTTATCTCATTTTTCCTTCCCTTTCCTTATGTTCACGTTGTAAATTCCACATATGAGTATTTGTCTTCCTCTGATTTTATTTTGCTTAGCATAACACACTCTAGCTCTATTCATGTCGTTGCAAATGGCAAGATTTCATTCTTTTAATGGCTGAGTAATATTCCATTGTGGGTATGCGTGTATACATATATACACCACATCTTTATCCATTCATCAGATGATAGACATCTGGACTCTCTCCACAGTTTGGCTATTGTTGATAATGCTGCTATAAACAACAACCTCTTTGACCTCAGCCACAGCAATTTCTTACTTGACACATCTCCAAAGGCAAGGGAATTAAAAGCAAAACTGAACTATTGGGACCTCATCAAGATAAAAAGTTTCTGCACTGCAAAGGAAACAATCAACAAAACTAAAAGGCAACCAACGGAATGGGAAAAGATATTTGCAAATGGCATATTGGATAAAGGGCTAGTGTCCAAAATCTATAAAGAACTCACCAAACTCCACACCCGAAAAACAAATAATCCAGTAAAGAAATGGGCAGAAGTCATGAATAGACACTTTTCCAAAGAAGACATCCAGATGGCCAACAGACACGTGAAACGATGCTCAATGTCACTCATCATCAGGGAAATACAAATCAAAGCCACACTGAGATACCACTGGTATCTCACACTGGTCAGAGTGGCTAAAATGAACCAATCAGAAGACTACAGATGCCGGCGAGGATGTGGAGAAACAAGAACCCTCTTGCGCTGCTGGTAGGAACGCAAACTGGTGCAGCTGCTCTGGAAAGCAGTATGGAGGTTTCTCAAAAAATTAAAAATAGAATTATCCCATGACCCACCAATAGCACACTGCTAGGAATTTACCCAAAGGATAGACACAGGAGTGCTGATGCATAGGGCACATGTACCCCAATGTTTATAGCAGTGCTTTCAACAATAGCCAAATTATGGAAAGAGCCTAAATGTCCATCAACTGATGAATGGATAAGGAAGATGTGATTTATATACACAATGAAATACTACTTGGCAATGAGAAAGAATGAAATCCTGCCATTTACAGCAACGTGAATGGAACTAGAGGGTATTATGCTAAGTGAAATAAGTCAGTCAGAGAAAGACAGATACCATGTTTTCATTCATGTGTGAATCTTGAGAAACTTAACAGAAGATCATGGTGGGGGGGGTGGGAAGGGAAGGGGGAAAAATAGTTACAAACCTAGAGGGAGGGAGGCAAACTGTAAGAGACTCTTAAATAGAACAAACTGAGGTTTGATGGGGCAGGGGGGAATGGGAGAGAGGGGAAAGTGGGTGATGGGCATTGAGAAGGGCATTTGTCGGCATGAGCATTGGGTGTTGTATGGAAGCCAATTTAACAATAAATTATATTAAATAAATAAATAAGATAATGCTGCTGTAAACATTGGGGTGCATATATGCCTTTGAATCTGTATTTTTGTATCTTTTGGGTAAAAACCTAGTTGTGCAATTACTGGGTCATAGGGTACTTCTATTTTTAACTTTTTGGGAAATCGCCATTGTTTTCCAGAGTGGCTGCACCAGTTTACATTTTTATGT
The DNA here is from genome assembly GCF_028018385.1 of Neofelis nebulosa. Lineage (NCBI taxonomy): Eukaryota > Metazoa > Chordata > Mammalia > Carnivora > Felidae > Neofelis > Neofelis nebulosa. The sequence goes on from NC_080782.1 coordinate 29,140,929, forward strand.
CTCTGTCAGTCATCTGGATGTCTTCTTTGGATGCCTGTTCATGTCTTCTGCCCATTTCTTAACTGAGTTGTTTTTTGGGTGTTGAGTTTGATAAGTTCTTTATAGATTTTAGATACTAATCCTTTATGAGATATATCATTTGCAAACATCTTCACCCATTCTGTAGGCTGCCTTTTAGTTTTGTCGATTGTTTCCTTTGCTGTGCAGAAGCTTCTAATCTTGATGAATGAAGTTCTAATAGTTCATCTTTGCTTTTGTTTCCCTTGCTTCAGGAGTTGTGTCTAGTAAAAAGTTGTTACAGCTAAGGTCAAAGCAGTTACTGCCTGTGTTCTCCTCTAGGATTTTGATGGTTTCCTGTCTCATATTTAGGTGTTTCATCCATTTTGAATTTATTTTTGTGAATAGAGTGGTCCAGTTTTCCCAACACCATTTGTTGAAGAGACTTTTTTCCATCGGATGTTCTTTCCTGCTTTGTCGAAGATGAGTTGACTATATAGTTGTGGGTTCATTTCTGGGTTTTCTATTCTGTTCTTCTGATCTATGTGTCTGTTTTTGTGCCAGTACCATACTGTCTTGATGAATACAACTTTGTATTGTAGTTTGAAGCCTGGACTTGTGATCCCTCCAGCTTTGCTTTTCTTTCTCAAGATTGCTTTGGCTATTTGGGGTCTATTTGGGGTCTTTTGTGGTTTCATACAAATTTTAGGATTGCTTGTTCTATTTCTGGGAAGAGTGCTGGTGGTATTTTGATAGGGATTGCACTAAATGTGTAGATTGCTTTGGGTAGTATAGACATTTGAAATAATATTTGTTCTTCCAATCCACAAGCATGGAATGCTTTTCCATTTCTTTGTGTCCTCTTCAATTTCTTTCAGAAGTGTTCTATAATTTTCAGAGTACAGATCTCTTACCTCTTTGGTTGGGTTTATTCCTAGGTATCTTATGGTTTTTGATCCAATTGTAAATGGGATTGATTCCCTAATTTCTCTTTCTGCTGCTTCATTATTGGTGTATAGAAATGCAACAGATTTCTGTACATTGATTTTATATCCTGTGACTTTGTTAAATTCATGTATCAGTTCTAGTAATTTTTTTGGTGGAGTCTTTCAGGTTTTTTACATAGAGTATCACGTCATCTGCAAATAGTGAAAGTTTGGTTTCTTCCTTGCTGATTTGTATGTCCTTTTACTTTTTGTTGTCTGATTGCTGAGTTTAGGACTTCCAGTACTATGTTAAATAACAATGGTGAAAGTGGGCATCCCTGTCTTGTTCCTAAATGGTATTATGTTTTTAATTTCAAACTTCAATTTATAAAGGAAAGCAACTCTCTTTTCTTAGCCTAGCTAATGGTTTCACCAATTTTATTGATATTTCCAAGCACCCAGCTTTTGGTTTGTTGATTTTCCTTATTGCTTTCCTGCTTTAAATTTCATTGACTTCTAAACCCCGGAGCCGGCTTCAGATTTTGAGTCTCCTTCTCTCTGCCCCTCTCCCACTCATGTTCTTTCTCTCAAACATAAATGTCAAAAAAAAAATTTTTTTTTAAACACAATTACTTATTTTAACTATAAACACAGGATAAAGTAATGTAGAACCTAAAGTACATTTAATTATTTATCTTAAAATATTTTGTTTGTAATACCTGTTAATATATTTGTAAGAAACAAAGAAAGCTTCAGGCTCCTTAAGAGTTTAATCTCTTAGGATAGTATGAAAAGATGGTATGAAATCAAACGCATAATCTGCAAAATTCTTAGGAACTTGTAGAAATGTACTTTATTTCATGCAAAGCTACATAATTTCCTATATTTTAATAGCTAATCAAATAAACATTTCAAAAAATTCATTACATCACAATAAGTTAAAATACTACAAAGCAACTGCAAGTCCACGAGTTTGTCAAAACCAAACTGAGAGAACATTATGCACAGATAAGGCCAAAGATGCTAACTCACGTATAGGTAGCACTTTGTAGCTTTTTCCACATACATATTTGAAAATGTAGTGAGAATATGCAGAGAAAAATAGTTAAATCCACAACCCATTGGTCAGACAGGAAAACATTTGTCATTACATATCAGGTAGTAATGGCTGATTAAAGATACATTTGGCATCATGCACCAAAAATCAACATAATGAACATTTAGAAAAATTATCAGATGCACACTTGAGAAAAACCTATCTTCCATTTCCCCTAACCCACTGAATTAAAGAACAAGCACTTTATTAATGCAACACAGGAATTGAGCTTTTGGTATACTTTGCTTGGGTACTGTTAGTTATAAAAAGACACTGAAGGGATGAAGGAATATTTCAAATTCACACTGGACTGAACTTCAGAATACTGCCCTAAGTAAACAGGATGTGGGTAGAACTTATTTGAGAAAGATTTTTAAACTACTTAAAAGCACTACAATTAGTTACTACAAAAACATTTTATAAAAATTAAATATCAGAAAGTAACAACATATTAGAGCTCTTGTTTCAATGCTATATAATTTATAAATATATATTAGATTACAGTAATTTAAAAGACACGTCCACATGTTCTCTACCTTCTAAGATGAGAAAAATCCTTCAAGCTGTTTTCAAAGTATGGACAAAAACAAATCCATTGGATTGCTTTTAATAAAATAAATACACAGTCTCTCCCCTACAACTTGGTGTACTAAGTTAGGAAGATGCTAGCCAGCACTCTTTTGAGACATACAGCTCTAAGTGACTAGGTTGATACGATTTTTATCAATAATATCAATTCAAAATTGTGTTGTATAGTCAGATTAATAAATTATGACTTTCCCTTACATCATGTCTGCCATAGTAAACCACTCTTTCTACTCTTTTGCACTAAGTACAGAAAAAATATTTTAGAAAATGATGGGAGATCAAGATAACCACAAAAGGAAAAGATTTTCAGGAGGAAAAAAAAAAAAAAAAAGGTTAATTATCCCCAGGGAGTGTGTTAAAAACAAATGTCTCTTAGAATATCAACGAGAAGAGGAACATGCCAATATTCTTGCTTTATCAACAAATTAAAAATTACAGCAAGGTTTCAATCAACCTCAACAGACAAATCTTTTGACAATAAAATTTTAGGAAGACCAGGCTGAGCATGAAAGGAATTAGAGGTGAGGTCATGCTCCCACTGATGGGACTCAGATGGGGCAAGGCTCGTGCCTGCTCTGCTGGGGGAGATGATCACAGGACCTGGTCCTCAGGAAATGGGATAGGGGATGACACGCCTTGGTCTTCCAGCTCTCTGAGCAGGAAAAAAGTCCTTTGGGAAGAAGTACCCTACATCGAGGGAATTCATATTTTAGAAGGCCTCCTGTAAACCCTCATGTAGTGTTCCAACCTCTTCTAATGAAAACTTTGCCAACGATGTAGGTTATTTATGAGTTTCTTTTCATAAAAAGATACCTCAAGGCTCTAAATCTTTTTGGGGGTTTTGTTTTGTTTTTGACAATCACTGGTTTTGGAAATCCATTTTTATGCCAAAACATTACACTGAAAATAAGGCATTTTAATGAAGTGCCCTCCTTAGTGACCTAAAGACAACACACCAAGCCAGCTTACATCACATTCACATTCAGATGCTGCTTAGTTGTCTAGAAAAATCTGTTTCACTACTTTAGGTGCAACATTGCTATTCAAGTAGTGGGATCTGGCATCAGAACTAGTTCCTTTTGAGTGTACAGATCATCAGAAACAACTGTGTACACAAAACAGAAGAAAAATCTGTCAGTACATTAAAAATCACACTATAAAGAGAGGGCTCAGGTAAAAAAGGAATGAGGAAGGGAGGAAGTAAAGAAAGGAAAGATAAAACTCTAAATCTATTTACTTCTCAACATTTAGAATTTAATGTAATGTGATCCACTACACTTCAGAGATTCAAGTATGTTAAGATCTTTCAGGGACATGTTTTGCCTTTTTAGTGCAAATACACTTATCCTTATGATTTTCAGTCATGGTCCATTCAAATCACAAGTACAAAACTCAACATTACTGAACAGTGTAAATTATAATAAGGGAGAGTTTGTTTTTCCTTTAAGATGGTAATCAACACACAACCAAGAACATTCCCTGAATCTATTACAAGGTAAAAAATGAGGTTTGTTATTGCACATAAATGAAATTCTTTCATTCGTATGCTAAAGTATACTTTAAAAAAAAAAACAACACAAATTGACTTTCCTCTCCACATTTAATTTCATTTGGGTACACAACCAGTGTAAATTTCAGAAGTGATACTCTAATCAAATAGAATTCAAAACCAAATCAACTGGGGCGCCTGGGTGGCTTAGTCAGTTAAGCGTCCGACTGAGGTCATGGTCATGAGCTCAGGTCATGATCTCACGGTCCGTGGGTTCGACCCCGCGTCAGGCTCTGTGCTGACAGCTCAGAGCCTGGAGCCTGTTTCAGGTTCTGTGTCTCCCTCTTTCTCTGACCCTCCCCTGTTCATGCTCTGTCTCAAAAATAAATAAATGTTTAAAAAAAAAAACAAAACAAAAAAACAAATCAACTCACAGCATTTTTTGATGGTATGGGTTGTCTAATTTTCCAATCTATTTTTTATAAATGGAAAATCCTTGAAAGTTTTAATTTAGCTCTTACCACTCTTGTGAAATGAGGGCCTCTTTTGTGTTGCAATTATTCCACAGCCCTGTATTCATTTGGAAAGAGAGCAAATTCTAGTAATTAGGCTTATCCCTTATGTTTTATTTTAGTAATGATTTTTATAAAAATGCTCTATTGATAACAAGTTATTGATGTAACAAAAGTTAATTAGCAACTTACAGGTGATTCATGAAATTAATAAATTATTATTATTTTCTGCAATGGCTATTTGAATTACTGGTTTACTGAATATCCTTACCTAACGATTATTTACAAAAATAATTTTAAAAGTGTAATCAGTTATCTATTATTTTATAAGAAAGACATCAAAAGCTAATTGTCAGAAGTAAGTCTTCAGGAAATTACTCTGCATTTACAGTATCTGAATTTAGCAGTAATGTTTTGCATAAGCTTCCCCCAAAAGAAGACTTTTGTTCGTACTCCAGTTTTTTACACAAGGTGGCTTAACAAATATTAACTTAGTTCTCCAGCAATAAACTCTTTATTCTTCAGGGGTTAAATCATTACCTTATGAACTCAAATTTACCCAGTCAGGTAATGCCGTAAAATCCTGTAAGATAAATTCTGCTTAAAAAGTTGAACAGTCTAGATCACTTAAACAACCAAAAATCATTTGGAGAGTAACAAAAAGTCACAAAGGGAGCTATATTGTTTGTGAAGTATTACATATACTTCAATTACTATAATCATAACAATTTTAATAATAAAGGAAAGTAGTACATTCCCCTACATATTCCTATCAATCTATTTTAGGGCATTATAAGTTACAGAAGTGACTGCATAATTTCTTCTCTTTTTCTGCTTCTACTTCTACAGCATCTGGGTTTCACGACAAAACCTGATGAGAAACAACATTATACTTAAGGAAAATATTTCAGGGTAAACCCAAAGATGAAAAATACAAAAATATTATTTTCACAGGACTTTTGATAAATTATTCTAAAAACTGTTTTGCTTTGGGGACTTATAAGCTTCTCTGTAATAATAAGAAACTGAACCCCTCTCTGGGCTGATCATTTCTCCACCCCACACCTTCAAGTACCACTAGGAAAAATAGTACAGCTAACAACTTATTTTGTTTTGTTTTTAACTCCAGCATACAAACATCAACTGAATACCCTCACAATAGTTTTGTGAGGTAGATCAGTAGGTAAATAGCAAGTATCATCTTCATTTCACAAATGAAGAAATTGAGGCACTGAAAGGTTACATAATTTGCCCAAGGTATTCAATGGTCGATCATGAAACTACAAACAGTACTGAATTATCTCTGCTCCTGGCCCATAGCTCACTAACCACACTTTACAATGAAAGGTTGTGTGTGTTCTCAAATGGGCAGTCTAAATGATCTTTGACTTTTGAGACCTTTGAGAATAAAATCTATCCATTTATAATTATTTTAAAGGGGGCCTAACCTCAAAGATCATAAAAATTGAAAAAAAAATCAGATAATTAGGATGATATACTATTCCTTTCAGTATCTGCATAGAACTGTCTTTAAAAAATTTACATGGTAATACTAACAGCAAAATAAAAAATTTAAAATTATGATTCAAGAGAGGATTACCCTCAAGAAACATATAATCATATTGTTAGGGTGACTATAGAATTCATTTTCAAACTGGGATATCTAAGAGTGAAAGTGAGCACAATTAACAATTACACAGAATTAACAGGTGTTAACCTGAGACTGTCGTGGGCAAGCTCAAGAACAGTCACCACTGGGTGAATCCATAGCAGGGGTCTCTGAATTGTAACCATTTCAGGGACATAAAAAACTCTCTGTAGCATGCTGTGCTCAACAGTACAGTATTCATTGTGCAATAAAACACTGATGATTTAAAATGTAATACGTAACTTTGGCTTAAACACAAAAGTTAATTTTTTTTTTTTAAATAATAAGCATGTTTAACGAAGTTATTGCACATTTCCACTCTATAAACCACCACTTAGGGGCACCTGGCTGGCTCAGTCAGTTGTCCGACTGCAGCTCAGGTCATGATCTCATGGTTCCAGTGTTCCAGCCCTGCGTCAGGCTCTGTGCTGACAGCTCAGAGCCTGGAGCCTGCCTCAGATTGCGTGTCTCCCTCTCTCTCTGCCCCTCCCCTGCTCATGCTGTGTCTTTCTCTCAAAAATAAATTTTAAAAAAATTTAAAAAGATTGAAATATGAACCACAATTTAGGTGTTAGTAATAACTATTTTTTTTTTACCTTTTAATAACCAAATGTTATTTTTCAAAAAGCATAAATAGGCACCTTTAAAAATTAGAGAATTTTTATGGGACTCTTTGGCTTTTAAAAAAAAACCACCTGCTATTTACCATTAATGCTTCAGATTTTCCTTGAGTGGAATGATCAACACGTAAGTCAATATGCTAAATGATAAAGGTGAACATTTCTCCCTGAAATGAAAATCTTTTACAAAGCAATACCAAAAGCGTAAAATAATTTCCAGTTTCTACCAAAGACTGAAAGAATAATACATCATCTGATTATAGTACACATGCTGAAGATACTGTCAGTTGAAGTATCATCTTAATTATACATGCAAAAACCCCAAAAATTTGCATATAGAGGTGAAAAAGAGCTTTCTACATTCAGTTATGTCTGGTAAGTAAGCCTTGTTTTAAGACATGGGTTTTGTAAATACCATTATTATTTGTGGTCTCCATCTCTTTGGGAAATACAGGATTAACATATTCTTTAGAAACAGCAAAAATGTAAATCACAACAATAAAACGTATGATGTTATTTAGTCATGACTTATGGCTTTCCTGGACCTTTAAAACAACTTTCCTGAAAAAAATTAACCTGAAGCAAACTGAACTATATATTCTCAACATATACTGATTTCTATCATGCACTGAATCCTTCCATTACACCTGCACTTCTAAAGCAGACACTTCAGGAATAGTAATAAATCCTATGAGAAAAGATGACACTCTATTCAATAGGCAATAAACTATGATTACTGAGATGTGATTAACTTTCAGTGCCATTTTTGTCCTGACACTTTTCATTAAGAGTACAGTGTAAATTCTAGGGCATACATATGTTCGTAAAGACTGAACTGATGTGTTGATCTTGGTTAGTTGTTCCAGAAATTCTTTTAGACTTTAAACATCATCGAATATTCTGCTGTGAGACATTGAGAGGTATCGTCCACCAGGCTGATACCTGAAAGGTGGATAAAGAAATGATCTGAGGCATCAAAAATAACAAAGGAGGAGAGAAAAACAAGGACACATTAAAAGGAAGTGGCTACATAATTAGTAAGCATAATTTGTAAAATCTATTCAGTAGCTGAAAGCAGAAACTTACTCTCCAAAGATATTACCCCAAGAGATTTACTTAATTATAAATTAACCAACAGCTTTTCTGGAGCCTAGAATACACATATGAGAGGGTGAGAGATGTTAAAAGAAAGGGAACACATATATCATGGGATTGAAGATTTAATAATCACTCTTAATTATTCAGTATAAATAGAACATTCTAGTGTTTTTCCTATTTGTAGGCAAACATGTCTTCACGCATATGATATTCATGCATATTTTCATGCATATGATATTTTGCTTTTGTTTAATCATTTTCACAGAGCATAGTGGCTAAAAGCACAGATTCTACAGCCAGAGTCCTGGGATTTGAACACCCAACTTTGCCACTTGCAAGCTGTGTGACTCTGGTTGAGTTACTAAGCCTCTCTGGATTCAAATCCAATTGGATTTACAATCATAAAATGCAGTATTATGGTTAATGTGCTTAGGATAGTGTCTGACACCCAGTCATAGCTATGTAGCTATTCCTAAATACGATAAATTTCACAGATTCTACCAATTTTAATTCTTTCTTGTTTATAATATCACTAGTAGTTTATGGAGACAGCAATTTCAACTACCATCACTGGATGCCATAATTTTTAAAATATAAAAGCATTAGAAGGTATAAAAAGGTACCAAAAGTTGATTAATATGGTTTTTATTAGCAGTAAAGAATATTTTCCTTATGCTTATCTCATCAAATTGTATGTTATTAAAATTTCAGAATACTGGAGCCAAAATGACACAGCTAAAGCTTACCTTCCTGGTTCAGATTCAAGAGGATCATCAGTGAATGTTTCTGCATTAAAATCCAAAGGTTCTACATCTTGGAGGAGCTCTATTCGGTCCCTTTCCGTCCTGTTATTAGCCCTGGTATATTTGGATGCTGTAAAAAAAGAAAAAAATTATGTCTACTTTTCTATGGTCTTTATGGGTCACAGTCTATGGACTCCCCCAAAATAGTCAAGATTATAAAGGACATGAATTTTGATTGTGAAGACAACAGTAAGGAAAGATAACTACTTAATTCCTTAAAAATCAAATTAAAATGATTAATAGTATGACAGAAAATAACAAGGAAAAGTTATCCCTTATAGCTAATCTAAGCTCAGAAGCAGGTACAATGCAAAGACTCAATTAAAATGAATCAAAATTAACATTAAACTATGGTATCATAACAGTGAAACTGTTCATTATCAAGTTTCCATTGGTTTCACAGTGAATCCAGGCTTGCTATATCTCAGTTTTTGACTAGAATTTTCTTTAAAGTGTATTCAACTTAAGCTCTTCAAGAAAGGCCTGAGTCTTTCTCCCATTAGATAAGAGTTTAGGGCAGCAATGTCCAACAGAAATAAAATGCAAGCCCCATATTTACCTTGAAATTTTCTAATAGCTACATTAAAAAAGTAAAGAGAAACAGATGAAATTAATTTTAATATGTTCAATTCAATACATCCAATATATTATCATTTTAACATGGGACACCAGCCACATTGCAAATGCTCAAAAGCCTCATGTGGCTAATGATTACCAGCTTGGTCAGCACAGATCTAGAGAACTAACTCTCCCTTCTCTATGTGGACGAGGCAGATTTTCTTCATAAACAACCTAAACTTTCACAATGTTGTTTCGAGCAGTCCAATAGCTTCAAAAGAACTTTATGACATAGCTCTTTTTGAAAATTTAAAGTAAGCCAATTCTATCGTATCTTACACTTTTGTCATCCTGGACTCTGCCCTTCATCTTTTCTCTCATTCACTTAGCACATATTGGTTGCCTCCCATATTCCAAGTTCTAAGTCATCATCCTTTATAAAGCACTGTATTTCCTCTTCTCTTGACTGTCCTCCCACACTCTCACATCTTTCCACTGCCCTACTCTGTGATAAACAAGCTTCCAAATCTTTCTAGAATTCTCCCTCTATTACCTAGCTTTTTATTTTTTAATTTTTGAGAGAGAGAGAGAGAAAGAGAGAAAGAGAGAGAGAGACACCACATGAGGGTAGAGGGGCAGAAGGAGAGAAAATCTCAAGCAGGCTCAGCTCGATACAATGACCACAAGACCATGACCTGAGCCGATATCAAGAGTCAGACATTCAACTTATTGAACTATCCAGGAACCCTCTATTTCCTAGTTTTAACTAAAACTTTAGCCCTCTATTTCTTCTTCTCTTTTCTGAAGTTTATTTATTTTGACAGAGACAGCGTGAGTAGGGGAGGGGCAGAGAGAGAAGGAGAGAGAGAATTCCAAACAGGCTCTGTGCTGTCAGTGCAGAGCCCGATGTGGGGCTCGACCTCATGAAAACTCGAGATTATGACCTAAGTAGAAACCAAGAGTTGGACCCTTAACCTACTGAGCCACCCATGTGCCCCTCCCATTTCTTCTACCCTAAATCTCATTCAAACACATCCTTTCTTCCTCATCTCCAAGGTCACTGCTTATTTTAGGCCCTCATCATGTCTTGATCGCATTACCAAAACAAACTAAACAGGTTTCTGTGTCTCACTTCCCTGGAAATCATGCTGTATATGGTGCTATCAAATTTATCTTCTAAACCAAAAATCTGAGCATGCCCCTTTCCTGATTGAAATCTTACCTTTGGGATAAAATCTAAACTTCTGGGCATGGTAATACCTGCTTCCCAACTATCTCTGCAGCCTCCCCTTATCAGGCTCCTCATACTTCAGGCTCTTGTCACAGAAACAAACTTGCGTTATTCCCCCAAAGATTCTCACAAGTCACTCATTCGCCCTTCTGCCTAAAGCACCTTAATCTGGCTAAGTACTGTTCATTCCCAAATACCCAGTGAATATTTCTTTATCACAGAAATCCTTTCGCAGTAAAGATCTCTTTTTCCATCCCCTGAGTTGAGTTCCCTCGGCATCAGGTGTGTACCCTCTACTCTCTCAGCGTTTCTGCGTCTCCCCCAAAGACAAGCATCCTCTGCCATCTACTCAGGTCAGAGTCCTGGGCAAAAACAGGTTTCTTGCCACCTTCCCAGGGCAGATGGCAGGGTCGAGGATGTGAGGAGGTTTCCCTATCTCAACCCACCGGCAAATGTCTTCTGCTTGGTATCAGTCCGTCACTAAATTAATTAGCAAACCCAAGGACGGGAAATTTATCTTCTCCATGTCACTGTGTATCTAGGAAAGTACGTGACATATATGGGTCAGTTAGGAAACTGTTATAAAATGACTGAATTGCCTACATCTACTAATAGAAAAGTAAAGAACAACATCGAGGTAAATAGTAGAAATCAGCATCTGCCTACAACATGCCTGGGTAAGTACTGATTACAACTCTTCATTCGCTCTCCCAATTTCTCCTTCTCCTCCCAGAATGCATATTTGGGTTTCCCTTCCTTCTATACACTGAGGGATGAGAAAGGAAAGAACTACAGAACCACATTTACAGTTCTATAAACACATTTTTGAGTGGATACCCTAATTCTCAGTCTCCATGCAAGCAAGCATAATAAAACAGTTTCTAAGGGAACAGGAAAATAAACTACTTACATCGGTTGGTACTAATATCTGAGAGGTTTGATTCTTTTGGGTCAACATGAACATTTCTGTTTCTAGTGGAGTCTTCTCTATTGTGTCCATAACGTTCTTTCCATTCCTAGGACGGAAACACAAATAAATATATAACAAAAGAACTCACAGGCAGAAAATAATTCATCGCTTTCAACAGATTACATATGCAGAGTAATAAAATTCAGTTATTCTCATCAGAAATTCACCAGATAATCAATATGATTAGCTTACTGCCATTAAAATTTTCAAAAATAATTTTTCTTGTCATTACATGATTTTAATACAGTCTCCAAAGTTTTACAAATGAATATTTACAGACATATTTGCTAGCTATAATTAACCATTTCAATTCTTCTATCTAATGTCAAAACATTAACCTTTTCAATTCCTCTAAAATGTCAAAACATTATAGCTACAGTAAGCTTACCTTGACCATATAAAAGTTATAAGAACTCATAATAATTCATGAGATGTTAACAAAATTTTCTCCCATATGAATAAACTACAACTACCAAAGACCTGAAAAGTCACTCTGGATAGCAAAATCAGAGTTGTGTACAAGATGATTAGATAACTGCAGTCAAACCATATTAAGGGAGATACTACTCAATAAATTATTAGAACTGAAAGGAACATTAGAGGTCACCTAATTCAACTGCAGTGCAGTTTCATTCTAAAATAGCCATGCCATGGGCTCTCTTATTAGAGGACATGGAAATTTCTTTCTTTTAGAGAGAAAGTGCACATGCTCTTGCACAAGCGGGGGAGGAACAGAGGGAGAGAGAATCTTAATCTCATTCTCCAGTGCAGGACTCGACACAGGGGCTTGATCTCATGACTGTGAGATCATGACCTGAGCTGAAATCAAGAGTCAAGAGTCGGACGCTTAACTGACTGGGCCACCCAGGGGCCTCAATGACATGAACGTTTCTATGTGTGAGCGGTCCATCACAATTCTGATAAACTGTGGAAGTTAGAAATTTTCATTGAGAGGTGAAATCTGTCTCCAGTAACTTCCCCTCTCTGTTCCTAATTATGTCTTCTGAAATAAACAAGTTTCCTTTCATACAACACACACTTTGAAGACAACCATCAAGTCTCCTCCTTTGAGTCTTCTCTTCTCCAGTATAGATAACACCAAGGTGTTGTAAATTTTGTGGTAACTGTGACTTAGATTTTTCTAATTTTATGCCCTTTCACTCTCTATGAGGAGATTAATTTGCCTCAGCAAACAGAAAACTGAAGAAAAATTGAAGAGGAACAAAATTAATGTCATATTACCAAAAAAGTATAACAACTTTAAAGCAATCAAAAGGACTTTAATAGCAAGACTGCATGAATTTATTAATTCATTCAGTATTTCCTGAGCACCTTTAGGCAAGAAACTGCTAGACACTGGACATGAAATAATTTAATACTAATAACTTTTAAAACAGGTCTGACAAGACACTTAGCATATACATCTCAAAGTATTAAAATTAACTTTTTAAAACAATGTGCCCTACGTCATTTTCCCACTGTTCTTTAGACTTTAGCCAATTCTAAATCAGTAAAATTCTCATGATACTTCACATTAGTCTTTAGGTCACGGCAAATTAAGTACTATACTTACTCTTCTTCGATTTTCACCTTCTTCTTGCCTTTGCCTTTTTCTCTTCTCTAGAGACAGAAAAGCGGTCTCAAATTTGGTATAACATGGTTTAATTAGACGTAGAGTAACTGAAGTAAAGGTATCAGGCTATGACCAATTTCCTTTAAATTACTACAAAGTCAAAAGTAATAGGTTATTGTTGGAAAGGACCTTAGAGGCCACCTAAGTCCACAGAGAATCTCTTCTGTATTTTTGTTGGAGATAACCTTTAGGCTTTGTCTGAACAGTTTTAGTGAGGAAAAAGTTCTTCTTCATTTGAAATTTGTTTGTAACTTCTCTTTTCTTTGCCTTATCTTCTAAATTAAGTTGATACTTCTTTCTGCATAAAAGTCCTTTCCTTTATTCTCTTCAGGCTATATACTCAGTGTTTTGTGCGTGTGTGTGTGTGTGTGTGTTTTATAAGATATGCTGTACATAATTCTGGCTGTCCTTTTCTAAATACCTTCTAACTTGTTAGTCCTACTCTTGAAATCTTACCCAGGACTGAATATGATACTCCAGATGAAGTCTAATTAATGCAAAAAGCAGAACCATCACATCAACTAGACCCCACCTTCCTAGGAGAGAATGTAAAGGCTACAACAACTTCTATTGGAGCTACAACACATTTTGGCTTACACTTAACTAATGATCACATAAAAACTCCAGACACACATAGGGAGAATGTCTAGGAATCCATGTCCCGACACTCCAGTTCTGTTTTCTTTTTTCCCTACCATCACTTAAACATCAGGAAATTTGATACATTCAGTGTTGGAATTAGATTCTAGTAGAATGCCACGCATTCTAACAGGTTGTTAACAATTATCACATTCTAAAAACCAGCCTTGGCTTGAACGATTTCCTGTGTAGTATTAAACCAATGATTCTTTCAACTCATGAATTTTACAGTTGTACTGAACTTGGCAAATCTGTTTCCAGACAAACATGAAAATGACTCCAACACCATCCAAGAGCATTATTTAGCTGAAGACATACTAATGATTTCTGCTACAATATTTCTTAAAGTCAGATGAAACCATTTGTTTTCAAATTATTTTTGCTATGAAGCCTGTACATAGATTTTTAGTTAAAAATATTAATTTCTTAAGATAGAATAATAATGACAAATTATACAATTTGAATTTTTAATATTTTGAGTCTTAGTACTTTCATTCATTTATTTTAAAAGACAAATCTTACCTCGTCTGATTAATTCTTTTCCTTCATCAACCAAGTCTGATGTCATGTCATTATCTCCCATGAACTGCTGGAAACCAAGCAGATTCAAACAACGCGTTCCCAAACTAATAAAAGATTTTAAAAAAGACAAGTATTATTTCTCATTGCAAATGTTTAGATAAACTGTTCTTTAACATTGTTGCCCCAAAGAAGCCTACGTTTTATTGTTAGTTAGCATGGCAAGTTACATAATTAAATTTGTCTTTTTTTTTTTTTTTTTAATGTTTATTCCTTTCTGAAAGAGAGAGAGACAGAGCACAAACAGGGGAGAGGCAGAGAGAGAGGGAGACACAGAATCCAAAGCAGGCTCCAGGCTCTGAGCTGTCAGCACAGTGCCCAACATGGGGCTTGAACCCACGAGCCACAAGATCATGATCTGAGCAAAAGTCAGACACTTAACTGATTGAGCCACCCAGGCGCCCCAACATCTGTCTTTCTTGAAGAAGGACTTATTTCTCTAAGGAGCTTATATACCCAGTATTCCACTGACAGGGTATGTACCATACCCAGATTCCTTACAAAAACAAATTAAATTGGGCCATTAGAATACCTTCAGAAATCATACAGGGATAAAAAAGAAAACAAACAAAAAAAACAATGCAATCACTATAACACAAATACAATTCATTCTTTCCTTATATTAAAAAATTTTTTTTAACATTTATTCATTTTTTGAGACAGAGACAGAGTATGAGTGGGGGAGGGGCAGAGAGACAGGGAGACAGAATCCAAAGCAGGCTCCAAGTTCCGAGCTGTCAGCAGAGCCTGACGGCGGGGCTCGAACTCACGGACCGTTAGATCATGACCTGAGCCAAAGTTGGACGCTTAAACGAATGAGCCACCCAGGTGCCCCTCTTCTCTTATATTCAAACAACAATTTTAGTGTTGAAAATACGCACAATCTGTATCTCCAAGTGTAAAATATCCTGGTTTAGACATCTTAATTATGCAAGTTGATATTCATGTTCATTTTTTTTAACCTGAGAGCTAATCAATTCTATTAAATAGCTTTTATTATAAACTCAGAATTGATTACTATATCTTACCTGGGGGCTATTATTTTATCTTATTTGGTATTTACTTTAAACCTCATTGCTGTGCAGGACAAGAATACTCTGAAAATATGATACACAAGGAAAGAATCAATGGATAGACAAGCAGGATTAATACTTAAGATCCCATTATACATCAGCCAATTTACAGATACTCTCTTATTTTCACTGTAATTCTAAGAGATAGATATCATTTTACAGATAAGGAAACAGAGGCCCACAGGGTTAAATACTTTGCTAATGATCACTGAATAAACTTTAGAGCTGGGATTTAAATCCAAGACAAAACAAAGACTAAGCTCTTTTTATTACCTTAGTTTTCAAACTTTTTTACTGATGTACTCCTACTGACAGAAGCCTGAACACACACATGGAGCAAGGAGGGAGAGAAAAAAAGGAGGGAATAAGCGTGTGTGTGCACACAGGTGCATGCACTGGGAGGAGAGGAAAACAGTGGAGCAGTTACACGAAAGTGAAGGTCTTCCATTTTATATTACCAATGTGTAACACTCTGATGAATTCATAATGTCTGCTTGCTTTAATATATAAAGAATGTTTTATATAACTTATCACTGAGCAAAATTGGGGTGTTGGGTAGATGGTCATGCTAATTCTGTGACTTTAATTTTTTTTTTTAATGTTTTTATTTATTTTTGAGACAGAGAGAGACAGAGCACGAGCAGGGGAGGGGAAGAGAGAGAGGGAGACACAGAATACAAAGCAGGCTCCAGGCTCAGAGCTGTCAGCACAGAGCCCAACATGGGGCTCGAACTCACTCACGGAGTGTGAGGTCATGACCTGAGCTGAAGTTGGACGCTTAACTGACTGAGCCACCCAGGCGCCCTGCTAATTCTGTGACTTTAAATATTCCTTTACTATATTCATAGCCTTGTAGGAAGAATATGACACCCTAGTATGAGAAGCCCCAAACTAGATCATGGTCTCTGAGAAGGTCATAGCTTTTCCTAAAGTATCAGGAAACAGCCTTATGTTCTCTAGGCAGTTAAGTCTGAATATGAACTCTGGGCATGGCTGTGTTGTTAGTAATATGAAAATTAGACTAATTATGGCAGCATTCCAAAGAAAACAGAACTAGGAAGAAAGTTACCATTAAAACGTCAGTAAGGCATTGCTTCATACGTTTCTATAATAGAATATCTATTTTGAAAGGTAATTTGAAAATTCAAGAAATCTGCCCTTTTCCTAAAAGACAAATTGTGACTTTGAACTAAAATAAAAACTCAACTTGTTAAAAAATAAATAAAATAAAATAAAATAAAATAAAATAAAATAAAATAAAATAAAATAAAATAAAAAAATAAAAGACAAATTGCAAATCAAAGCTTATCCTAGTTCTAAAACAATACCTTTAATGGATTATTTTCAATTTTAACAAATTTTCTTTTAGACATAATTCTTTATATTTAAGATTTTATAGTTGATAAACCATTAGTTATTCTACCCATCTATTACTTTATCCACATAACAATCTAATAAGGTAGGAAGAGATGCTAATCTTGCCAACAAAACTACTAACGTGTGAAAACATAATTCACATATCACAAGCTCTTAATGTTTCATTAATAGTTTTATAAACTTAAAAAATTTTTTTAAATTCATTTTTATTTTTTTGTTTTAGAGATAGAGTGTGAGTGGAGGAGTGGGGCAGAGGAAAAGAGAGAGAGGGAGAGAATCCTAAGCGGGCTCCACACAGTACAGCGCCCGACACAGAGCTCAATCTCATTGCCCTGGGATGATGACCTGAGCCAAGATCAAGAACAGGATGCTCAACTGACGGAGCCACGCAGATGCCCCAGTTTTGTAAACTTTTAAAATGAATAAACATATAATCAAAACTAAGTTTTGGACATGCAAAGTACAGTGTCTTCCTTTACTAGGCCATTTTCACGGTATAAACAAAACTATTGTCTTTTTTACTTTACGGAAAAAAACTTGAAAATCAGACGCATTATTAGTTCATAATAGTTCATATATAAAACAGTTTTATTTGAAAATATAATCCTTTATTTTACCTATGAGAAGGCAAAATATAAATGTTTTAATTTTTTTTTAATTTTTATTTATTTTTGAGAGACAGGAAGAGAGAGAGGGACAGCATGAGCAGGGTAGGGGCAGAGAGAGAGGCAGACACAGAATCAAAGCAGGCTCTAGGCTCCGAGCTGTCAGCAGAGAGCCTGACGCGGGGCTCAAAGTCGTGAACCGTGAGATCATGACCTAAGATGAGGTCGGACGCTTAACGGACTGAGCCACACAGGCGCACCTGCATTAAACAGAATTTAAATAAAAGCTTGAAATAAAAAACAATACCATTTATATTAGTCCTAGCGAACGCAGTTTCAGTAAAGGCTCAGGTCATGATCTCATGGTTCAGGGTCTGAGGTCTGCATCAGGCTCTGTGCTAACAGCTCAAAGCCTGGAGCCTGCGGATTCTGTGTCTCCCTCGCTCCCTGCCCCTCCCCAGCTCACGTTCTGTCTCAATCTCTCTCTCAGAAATAAAGAAAAATGTTTTAAAAAATTAAAACATTTATATTTTGTCTTCTCATAGGTAAAATAAGAGATTATATTTTCAAATAAAACTGTTAATATGAACTGCTAATACGTCCGATTTTCAAGTTTTTTTTCTATAAGGTAAAAAAGACAATAGGTTTGTTTATACTGTGAAAATGATGTAGTAAAGGAAGACACTATACAGAGACAGGGGAACAGGAGATCCGAAACGGGCTCTGAACTGACAGGCTGACGGCAGACAGCCCAATGCGGGGCTCTAACTCACGAACTGTAAGATCATGACCTGAGCACAGACGTTCAACTGACTGAGCCACTCAGGCACCCCTATAAACGTTTTAAAACATCCAATAGAGAATTTATTTCAAACAATATTTGTTTATTTAACTTCTTAATGAGTACATATACATTATCTGTAATAACTAATGGTATGGGAAGTTTTTTTTTTTTAACGTTTATTTATTTTTGAGAAGAGAGAGACAGAGCATGAGCGGGGAAGGAGAGAGAAAGAGGGAGAGACAGAATACAAAACAGGCTCCAGGCTCTGAGCTGTCAGCACAGAGCCTGCTGCGGGGCTCGAACTCACGGACCGCGAGATCATGACCTGAGCTGAAGTTGGCCGCTCAACAGACTGAGCCACCCAGGCGCCGCTAATGGTATTGGAAGTTTTAAATGAAAAGTGGTTGGATAAAACATTTTCATCAGAAAAGCGAAGTGATTTACGTCAATTTTTTTTTTTTTTAAATGGTATTTTTGGCTTGTCACAGAGCACTTAGGCAGTCAGCAGAAGAGGGCAGACACAGTACAGGATGAGGGTACCTGACGTGGAAGTAGGGGAGACAGGGTGCTAGAAGCCAAGTAGATCTGTCTTTACCTCCTTGTGAGTCACACCGTTGCCAAGAATCAAGCATCTTTCTAATCCTATAAAAAAACATACCCTGTGTCCTTTCCTGTCCAACCTCACATGTACGTACTGCCTAATTACAGTTGCTCCTCACCTGATGCTTTGTGCTGGCTAAGGTCTGAGGCATCTAGAAACCTGGCGATGATTGTGGGGAAAGCCTTAAGACTCATTTTTTTTTTCAAGTTTATTTATTTATTTTGAGAGCGAGTACGTCTGAGAGCCAGGGAGAAGCAGAGAGACAGGGAGAGACAGACTCCCAAGCAGGCTCCGCACTGTTCTGACCACGAGATCAGACCTGAACTGAAATCAAGAGTCAGTTGTTTAACTGACTGAGCTACCCAGGTGCCCCACCCTCAGATTCATTTATGTTACTGGATAAAAGATGGGCCTGGGGGGGTATTTTATGAGCTACACTGGCTGTCAGTGCTGAAGGCCAGAACTTAAGAGTTAACATTCTATCCTATTATCTTGTAATCTAAAAACTTGTAAAAGAATAACTCTACTTCTCTTTTCTTAAAAATCCCTTCAGAGGGAGAACCTGACTTGATCATTTAAGCAAAGCATTTAAGCTATCCCTCACTCTCCCAAAGCCACAATAAAACAAACAACCAAAACCTAACAACTGAATATTTAAAAAGGCTTTAAGGAGAAAGGATACCCAGATTGAATAAGAGTGAGAGGAAAAATAACTGAGGTTAAGTTTCTTACCTAAAGTAAGTAGCAATGCAGAGAATAACCACCAACATAGGATAATATATGTAGAATCCATCTGCAATAAAGGATAAAACTTTCATGGAACCCATAATCTAAAGAGGCAAAAAAAAAAAGTAAGTTAAATTAGTACAATTCTGTATTTTTCATTCCTTTCCACCATTAAAAAAAATTCACTCATCACCAGTCTTATTAACAAATTTGGACTTTTCAAAAAGTAGAAATAAAGCACTAAATGGACTGATTTTAAGTTCTCATCACAAAAAAAACTTGTAACGATGTGAGGTGATGCGTGTTAACTTTTTGTGGCAATCATTTCAAAATACCTACACGTATCGAATCATTCTACTGTACACTTTACACTACATACAATGTTATATGTCACTTATATCGAATTTGCTTATTTATTAAGGTTTTCACATAAAGAAAATTAATATTTTATAAATATTACTAAAAATTATCATGTACATGAAGATTATAAATATGAAAGCTAATATTATAGATCAGGTCTATTGATATTGCTCATCTGGTCAACCTATGTGAACCAAAAAACTTTTTTTTTTTTTTTTTTTTTTTACAATAAAAGAGAACAAAATCATTTTTACCCAGTCAGATACAACCTTTAAAATAAGTTCGATATTTTAAAATATCCTAATAACACTACAGAACATTTCTGCTGGCATTAAAAGAAATTCCACAATAATACATCTTGTAGAGACAACAAATCTAAAAAAACTGTTTCCTGACCATACTTACAGATGTATAAGCAGTTGGCTGAGTATTCTGGTGAGAGATGGATGAATCCATATGGGTCAAACCCAAGAAATTAAGACATAAAGGAGGAGTCAAACGGCAAAATAACCTGCAATAAGCATATATAAACAGAATAAGAAAAAATATAGCAGCAAAGTACATTTTATTATGTTGTTATTGTCATCTATTTGTATTACATGTATCTTGAATTCTTAATGCAAACTGCCCTTATTTGAGAGACATTCTGAATAGCCTATTAATCACATCTCCCTAAAACATCAGGGCAAAACTCCAGCCTCAGGCTGCCTGCTTTGGTTGTGTCTGCCACTGTTTCATCCTAAGATTTGTGCAGTACCTGAAGAATTTTCGTACGCACTTTATTCAAATCTACCATCTGTGCAATCCGTGTCCACATGACCAGGACAGCAATATCCTCGAGGGGAACTGTACTCAGCACATAAAGGAGCTGAAGTTGTATTGAAGTAGGTCGCTCTGACAAGTTCAGGTACAAAGAACTGTTAGAGCTCAGTTTTGTCCAGATAAAAAGAGAACCTCACAGAACTACAGAGTTGGAGAACAGATGGGGAGGAAAATGAAGGGAGGGTGTGAATATAAAGAGGAAATATGGGGAGTTATTTTGTGATGATGGAACAGTTCTGTATCTTGATTGTGGTGGTGGTTATGTGAATCTACACACATACACACACACACGCACATGAATGAAGGATAAAAAGTGGTAAGAACTAAATAAGGTCTGTAACCTGATTCAGAGTAATATATCAATGTACAATTCCTGGTTTGGATATTGTACAATAGCTATATAAAATTTCTCCATTCGGGGAAGCTGGGTGAAGGTTAGTTAGTAGGACCCTTTGTACTGTATTTGCAACTTCCTGTGACTCTATAATTATTTGAGGGAAAAAAGCTTTAAAGAAAAAAGTCTTAAAGATGCTTCAGATATGGATTTCTCTGGGAACCTGCCTAAATGCAGCCTATTTTATAAATACCTAATATGACCAACTTACCAACAGGGACAAACAATAGCACAACCTAGCTATTACTAGCAATACTCTCTTAGCAAAGGATATTCCTGTTCATTTTAAGTCCTGCCCAATGCAGTTTGATGCCACTGAATCACCAAACACTCTAGGTCTGACTTAGCCTCTAAACTCTCAAATGGTCCTAGTATTTACCAACCTATTTATTGAATCTCTAACTTGTAAATCCAGGTTGTCTTTCTTTTCGTTCCTAACCTAGTAAACCTCTTGTATTATAACCTTAAACTTCAAGCAGGATTTAGCTAGCAGTCAGCAAACATCTAATGCTTAAACGTAATCAATGAGCTCACATAAATGCAGGTGTTAGTGGAATGCTCAGAAACAATAAGAAAGAAAAGGGACATCCATAGACTACATGCAGTGGGGTCACTCCCTTGTGTTTAAACACACTCCTACTTACATGCCACTGAAGAGAAGGCTGTAAGCATCAGTCTGGTGATGTGAAGCCAAGTAATAATAGTTAAAGACACGAATCCTGAACACAGTAGAATAAACACAGATACTCAGAAAGAAGATACTCAGGAAGCAAGCAATCTGAAAAACAAAAACAAACAAAATCAGTTTAAGACTAACAGACTTAAGACGAACGGACCTTGGCACTTTATACACTCTCACAAGCATTATCCTTTATCTCCAGCTAACATTTATTGACATTCTAAAAATTTTAGAACACAGTTCAGGTTTTAAACACCTGTAACTGGTTTAAACACAGTAACAGGGTTTTTTTTTAACCACCTAAGAAAATGAATTTATGAAAAAAATCTACGTCTTAACCAGTTCAATATCCTGTCCATAAGTTTCAAATCCACCTCCTGAAGTGAGCCCGTTGGCTACCCTCCCGTGCCCTTGGCTACCCTTCCCGTGAAGACTGTACATTATGCAGCTTCACTGGCATCAACAGGATCAAAGTATTCTCATAAAAGAATTCTGCATAAAAGAATTTGCACCTTGTCATCCCTCCTCAAACACAGTTTTTAGTTTTTATGGTCTGATAAATGGATGAAGCTCATTTTTGAAAGTCTGAATAACACTATGGGCAACTTCACTGCTTTCATTATTATTAGATTATATAAAGATAAAACACAGTTGATGACTAGACTATGAACTGACGTATGTTTATGACAGATGTAAAATAAACTGACCTCTATATAAATGTAATTGTATGTTTTCTCAGCCAGCTGTATGAAGACTGCGAAGAGGGATAAGACAGGTGTAGTGCTAAAGAATGTGCATTCTGACCACACAACAATCACAGAGAAGATGGACAAAACCACAGCAAGTATCCTATAAAACCACGGTCTCAAAAGACATTCCCAGTACCATTCTGAAAGACAAAAGAAAAAAATGATTAGGAAAAATCATAAAAGAGCAAGATATTTATATTGTTTCAAAATATCTCCATACAGGATTCATAACTGCAAAGAAGAAAACAGTAATATCACAGTAGAGGAACCAGGCAGGTACCATGTTCACCAAATAATCACCAATAACAGGATAAACTGACATCATGTGCCTCCTGCTATGAAGCACTAAGAACACAATGTCATTGCTGCAGCATTCCCACCAAAAATGCAAAACCTGCATCCAACATGAGAAAATACCAGACTCAAATCCAGGGACACCTAATAAAAGACTGGCCTATAGTCTCCGAAAACACCAATGTCAGAAGACACAAACAGAGACTGAGAAATTATTCCAGATGAATGAAAACTAGGGAGACTGGACACCTGAATATACTGCATGATCTGGGATTTTTTTTTTTTACAAAGAATATTTTAGAACAATTCGCAAAATCTGAGTAAGGTGTACAGAAACAGCTCTGTATCAAAGTTCATTTCCTGATCTGGTCACTGTATTTGGTTAGTAAGAAAATGTCTTTATTTTTAGAAAACAGACACTGAAACATTTAGGAGCAAAGAGGCATCATGTCTGGAATTCAACTTTGAAAAGATTAAGGAAAAATACATATACAGAGAGAAAGATAAAGTAAATGAATCTAAGTATATACAAAAATTCTTTGTACTATTCTAACTTTTGGTTAAGTCTGACATTTTTTAACAACAACAACAAAAAAGATTGCTCACCGAATTGAAAAGGCTACGTTTTCACTTCATTCACTGAAGCGCTGAGCGAGCTCTGAGCTCAGACTCTAAATCTTGCAACCCTACTCTCAGCACAATTCCTGATGAATTCAATGTCCACACCAGTGATCCTTTTTTCAATATCCTAGGGTCTTTCACTTCCTTGACCTCCTTTCCTCCAGTGATCTCATCCTTCACTCCACCTCAACTACTCATTCTCAGTCATCCCTAAACCTCTAACTGCCCCTCCTTCCTTATAATCTCATTAAAGCATCCCTGTTTCCAAGCAATACCTTCACCTAATATCCAATTCCACTGACTGACTCTATCTGGACCAACCATCCATTCATCGTACCACCTTTATATTGCCACTTAATACCCTGGGATCCTGCTGCTTCCTTTATCAGCTCAGATTCCATAGTCTTTGAGGATAATTATGCTCCAGCATCCCAATTTCTTTTCTCTCTTGCTTCCCTGTACTTGCTAAGCAAGACCACACCCTGGTTAGGATCCAACTCCCTGGCCACTCTGAGCCTGCACCCATGGAGCTGTACCCTTCAGGAGTGAGGCACACAACTTTGCTGACTGGTCTCATTCCAAATTCCTAATCACCAACTTCAGGTGGATCCTGAGCACTGCCTGGCTGGCCTCCTATAATTCAGTCTTCTCCCATGCCTTCACTCCTAAGCAACTATTTTGCACCTTCTCTCTTCAGATCTTCTCTTCAGATCTCCAAAATCTCTTACCCTACGCTTTACTCTCAGCATTTCACCGAGAAACTGGCAGAAGGGAACCTCCCCAAGTTCCTGCCACTACCTCTTCTCACCTGCTTAGGTACACCCATGCCTTACCTCCTAATCTAAGGGCAATCTCTACATTGTTCACTATTTCCCATGTCATCTCTGCTACTCATGAACATCACCCCAGCCATGCTCTTCGCTCATTACATTTCCTCTAAGATACTGTTCCCAAATCACATGCTATAATTTATCTTGACCTTGCCATTCTCCTTCAGCTACTGCCTCTTTTCTCTACTCCATTTTATAAGGAAAACATTTTGAGAGTTTTGTATTCTCCTTGCCTCTAATTGCTCTCCTCCGGATTTCTTTTAAATTCAACTGGGCTTTTGTTTGTCTGTTTGTTTTTTACCTTTTTCTCTTTTCCACCCCCACCTCACTTCTCTGAAGTCAACCTATTGGGAAAGGTACTTTACACACACCTTTCCTCAAAACACCTCACTATCCTGCTTTTCTTCCTTCCTCACTGGGTTCCTCCCTTAACCTGATGTCTACATTCTGATATCTTCTTTATACCTTTCTGTGTACATAGTCTACTTTCTCACTCCGTAAGGCCAGGAATTTTTGTCATTACACTTATTGATATATACCCAACACCCAACAACATACAGCATATATGTCTCAAGTATTTGTTGAATGAATGAAAACAAGTATTTCTTTCATTTAATTAGAAAAGATCTTTGTTGAAGTAGTTTTCTAACATATGTTATGGCCATTATGTCTTCATACTCAAGACCAAACACGGCAAAAAGAATCAAATGAACATAATTGTTCATGTAAACAAATAAGCTAAATGGAAGCTTTAATACTGTGACACTTGGCATACTTTCATTAAGTTCTTCAAACTAAATTTGATAACATTGAGAGAGTATCATAAATAATCATTAAAGAGAATGAAATAATTCTGACTACTTATGTAGATTTTATAAATAGACTAACAGATGTAAATAATCAAAGAGGACTTCTTAGGGGAATATTTTAGTAGTATGTCAAGACTAAAGAAGAGACCCAAGCTTGTGATATAAAACTGCTTAAAGTTCTAATTATTTTAAGTATATATTATGAATATATAATATACTTGATGTATTGCATATATTTTTGCATAGCATTTTGGTTATCTGTGAAGTAACAGTGGAAACTGACAGATTATATGTTGTATGACAAGTAAAACAGTTTTGGAGGGGGAAGTTTATCAGACACATAATATTACCACATGGTATATGTCAAATAATACAAATACAATTCAACTCTGCACTGGGGAAAATATATACTTTCTTTCTCTAGAAAAATTATCATCATTAAATTCTGAAATTTATGTAAAATTACATACCAACTGTAGGATTATAAAAATATTGGAGAAATTTATTTTCTGGCTCTGGTGACTGAAAGGTGTGAACAAACTGATGAGTAGCACTAGTTTCATTTTTTGCTACATCTTCGAGATAAAATGCTTGTTCCAAAAGAATCTGCCATTGTACTTGAGTTCGACGGTGTCTCTGAACTGAATAAATCACCTAAAAAAGAGAATTTGGGTATATCTGTCAATGTTCTGATCCATTTCTATACATCCCTCCAGAGAGCATGTTTTGATTGTCATAATAATGGGGAAGTGTTAATGGCACGTGGCATTTAGTGATTGGGGCCAAGAATGTTAATAGTCTAGGACATATTCAATAATTAGGCTCAGTGAGTAATTTTCCCTCCCCAAATGCCAACAGTACCCCTGTTGAGAAACACAAAGTTAAAACACCTCAAAGAATGATACAAGGATCAAAGAAAGCTTCAAATACACATTCACTCGAAAATCGCTTTTTGTGGGCAGCAATTATAAATCTAATTAAAATCATCAGTAAGTAAAAAAGCTATTATTAATAAAGTCACCTGTTTATGTAGTTTTACCAGACTTTTTTCACTTGGGTAGGTATTATGCTTTTCATCAAAATCTTCATAATCATCCATGTTCCTGCCCATTTTTTCCTGATACTCTGTAGGGCACTAAAAGGGAAAAGTAGATATTTTTAAATCTCATGTGCAAAAAAGTAAAATTATATTTTTATTTAAAAATTTGCCACTCTTGGGCATATCTAATTTTCTCAAAAACATCTTCTTCCTTTACTGGCATCTCTAGATATTTGGATTGTTAGTGGCTGACATTTCCTTGAAAATGTTCTAGAAGATGTATTAAGTGTCTCCTTACCTCGAGAGCTTACCTACATGAAGCAACTAGTATTTGAGAGGATTAGGCTATGCAGGCAACCTGACAGAACTGTCAATTATTTTCCTAGCTAAAAACAAAAAAGAATTGCAACAAACCCAAGACGTTGAATTTTTAAAAGGCGTTGTAGAGAAAAACAAACACGGAATTTGGAGCCATCTGCCCTATTATTTATTTATTACCTATCTGAATTTGGGCAAGTTACTTAACCTCCCTGAATAGGTCTCAAAAGGTAGCAATATAAAGAGAAAAGGTTAGAGAACTGATTCTCATTACCATCAACTTAGCCAAAGGGAACACTAGCTAATAATCAGTATAATAGATTTAAAATATAGAAAAAGAAATAGTTCAGTGGTTCTATGGTTGCAAAGACAACAACTGAGAAGTCCATTTTTAGAATAATCATTTTGGAAGTATATGAATACCCTAATTCAATACCAATGCATCAAAACCTTAATTTTATAGCTTCTTGTTAAATATCTGTGTTAAATATCTCATAGGGTCATTCATTTTACAATTTATTTCATATATCATGAAATGACATGGTAGAAGCAATTGAAAGAGATTATTAAGGCTCTAGTTTATTATGGGAGGTGCACCTTTAGTGACCACATTCAATGACACTTAGAAACTGTGAAGGTCCATCTCCATCACCGTGTCAGCAATCATTATCTATTACTTAACTTCTACATCCACATTTCAATGACAAATACTGCCAATAATTAAATGTCACACTTGTATTAACAAAAGAACAAATTCTAAGTATGGATTACTACTGATTTATGGTTAACATTTCCATGAAAATGGAAAGGAGATGGGAAGACCACAGTCACAGGCTGTTCTCACACTTTTCTGATGCTTTTATTATAATGTTACAGTCTATAAATTTATATTTCAAAAGAAAAAAGATGAGAATATGACAAATTACCTTTTTAAGTATCGTGTCAACGCATTTTCTCAATGGGTGGTTATACTTGATGCTTTCATTCACTTTACGAACCTCCTATAAAAAAAGTAAGAAGAATAAAAATATTTCCATTTCTATACATCATACATTTCAAATGAGACTGCCCTAGGTACTGTATGTGTTCTCATAAGTTTAATTTCAACCCAAGTTACTTAGCATATACATGAAGTTCTGTTCACCAAATAGAAGTTCTTAAGAACACAAGTAAAAATACAAAGTTATAGAATAGCAATATCTATACCCTCATGATTTTTACTATTTTTTAAGATTTACTCTCTTATCACCTGCCTCTTGGTACACAAAGGTGAATGAGCATTATAAAAAGGTCATGAAAGATCAGACAAATTTTGCAATGCTGTGTTCTTCCACCTTGCTCAGCAAGCTCAGTTATCTCATTATCTAAAGTACAGTGAAGAAACCAGAGGAAGAAGCAACAGGCAACAAGCGTCACAAAGCACCAGCTCCTTTCCAATGAGAGAGTTCCCTACAGCAGTCACAACTACTGACTCATTCCACATTCGTTACAAAGAGCACACTCTATGCCAGCACTGTGTTAAGCATAAGGTCACCACGATCCATGCTGAAGGGTGTGGTAGGGAGACATGATGTTACAGGTCTTTAAAGATGACAGGCTGGTGATGAGCTAATTTAATACCCAATTTAGTGAGTATGAAAGCATAAAGGGGTTAGGAAGGGTAATCTTTACAACCAGCAGATCTCAAAGAAGAACAATAATTTCTATACTAATGAAACTTTTAAAAAGTTGGAACCACTGCTCTAGGCAGAAGAAATGGCAGGTTCAAAAGCTGGGAGGCAAGAGAACTGACCAGGACAATAAAAAGGATATTCTGATTGGAGAGTAGAGAATGGCCCCAAGGAATACAAAACTAGAGGCAAGGAAACCACCTGGCATACAAAGTTAAGAAAATATATTTATATCTTATATGACAAAAAAAATCATTTTCCCTAATATATATGTGCTATCACAAATCAAGAGAAAATTGGGAAGACACAAAAGCAATACAATTGGCCAATATACGTCTGGAAAGATAGTCAAGCTCACTAAAAACAATTACAAATTTTAAAAATGAGAACAGTTTTTGGAAAGTAACTTAGCAATAACCATCAAAACTTATAATATGCAGACTTTAGGAATAACCTGTACCAACAGACATTGCTCCTGTCAGCAGCTCAGCTTATTGAGGAAAACAGGTATTATTCAAATAGAAATGGTATGGAAACTGCTGTGTAATCTAGTGTGAGAGGCTTTCTGATAAACTGATTGTTCAAGCTGAGATAAAAGCTTGAGTAGGAGTAAGGTCAGCAAACCAAAGGAAGGGGCGAGAATACTCCAAACAGCGGAACAGCCAGTACAAAGGCCTCCACGCAGAAGTGCGTAAGGAGTTTCAAGGAACTGAAAGTAGTACATGTGATCGCAGGGAAAAGGACAGTCAGCGGCTGCCTGAGCAGCACTTGATCGGGCTAAAGAAAAGCAAAGCACTCCAGAAGGCCTTTATAACGGTTTGTTTGAGGTCAACAAGTGACCTAAATATAGCAGGGACAAGAGAAGACTTGGGTTTTTTTAAAAGATGCTTGAATCATCATTACATTACAATTTTCTATTCCTAAACTGCCTTAAAGATTTGTTGACTTGTTAGCACAACTTTGAATATGAACCATACTGATTATATGTTATATGTAAAATATTGTATTCTTCCTTTAAATTCTTCAGCCATGTGACACAAAAATATGTACTGAAACAAGTTAACTACTGATATTTGCTATATCTGTTATAAATCTAAGGCTCCTTCAAAAGTTTGTAACTTTTGGGGCACCAGGGTGGCTCAGTTAAGCATCCAACTCTGGCTTAGGTCATGATCTCACGGTTTTGAGATCGAGCCCTGTGTGAGATTCTTTCTCTCCCTCTCCCTCTGCCCCTCCCTTGCTTGCACGTGTGTGCTCTCTCTCAAAAAAATAAAATAAAATAAAATAAAATAAAATAAAATAAAATAAAATAAAATAAAATAAAATAAAATAAAATAAAAATAAAATAACAAAGATGGCACCAATGCCAGTCCTAGTTTTCCACATCCTATGCCTCAGTAGAGAGTTCCTACTTAACAAACAACAACAACAAAATCTATCTTTCTTCAGTCACTGACAATTCCTCCTAGCAAAATCCAGATCTTGCATAATTAACTGGATTTATATTTCTTGAAGGAATACTGAATAACTGGTAAAATCCATATTCCTCAAATCTGAAACAACTGAATTAGTACCAACTTTACAGGGTAACAGTATCAAATTTAAATTATCTTTTAAAAATTATAGGGGCGCCTGGGTGGCTCAGTCGGTTAAGCGTCCGACTTCAGCCAGGTCACGATCTCACGGCCTGTGAGTTCGAGCCCCGCGTCAGGCCCTGGGCTGATGGCTCGGAGCCTGGAGCCTGTTTCCGATTCTGTGTCTCCCTCTCTCTCTGCCCCTCCCCCGTTCATGCTCTGTCTCTCTCTGTCCCAAAAAATAAATAAAAAGCGTTGGAAAAAAAAAAAATTTTTTTTAAATTATTTTCTTACCAAATACAAATTTTCAAGTTTTTTTCCAAAAATCTGAATTTTCAAATATAAACTTCCAAATATATCATAAATAAATATAAAAATTATCAAACATACATTATCTTCTTTTGAAACATGTAATAATAGCCAGCAGATGCCTGAGGAAATGTAATAGAATACTATCTGTGAATTTACTCCTACATTTTCAAACAATATATTCTACTACAGTTCTTACTTTTTGCAGGGAGTAAGTGCCAAAAAGCCAGTATTAGATTTTTCAATCACAACACTTTTAAGAGTAAAAGAAGGGCTCTGTAAGGTTACCCCAAGATGACAAGCATACCCTGCACTGTTGAATAATTGTTGCTGAATCTGTGGGTTAGAAGGTAGAGATGACACCTCATGAAGCTGGAACGGCCAACAGGAAGCCATCCTACCGGATGGGACTGAAGGATAGCACATCACCAAATTTTCTGTGTGAAACCCATTAACGTGCTAACAACAACAGCAACAAACCAATAGTGACTGTTAGTTTAAACTTGCTTATTACCTCCATGACATCTTCCAAAGTCTCTTCTGCATCTGCTTTTTCTGTCATCAGTTTGGCTGCCTTAAAATATGTCTTCATAAGTAGATAACCTCTTTTTGCTCCATTCCAGTACGACCGAGGAATTTCTACCAAACCATATCCCAATAACAACACGAGGAGAAACAGGCCCCATGTATTTGCTGCAGCTATTCCAATTGTCTGAAGCTGGTTCCTGAGAAAGAGAAAACAGAAGCAGATAGCTGTGAGAAAGAAATTTTTCCAACAATTTTATATATATATTTTTTCCAAAAATGTAAAATAAAACTAGTGTTAAATGGTTTTTCAGGAAATAGCCCTACAAGATGGCTAGGATCTTACATGAAAAAAAGTATACCTTCCAATCCTCAGCTACTTTTTTAGCAACAGCAGATAATCTGTGCGTTTTAAAAGGAAGTTAGAGCTTAACTGCAGAAATAGACTTTAACACAGGAAACACTGCTTCTATCATAGTTAAAATTAGAATCTAGGATAGTTCATGGTGAAAACTATATATATTTTTTCCCAAAGAAAAGATATTTTTCATTAGGTGCTTTCTTACTCAGTATTAACCAAGAGAAGCCTGAAAAAAATTTTAAAGTCTAAAAAATTTTATGTTGAGCCACACCTACACAAATCTCAGGAATGCAACAGTGAGAATTATCATTACTACTCTATTCCTAAATTTTTGAGATCTCTTCACATTATATAGATCACAAGTATAATACAGATTTCAATTTTATTATAATGTCTGAATCTAACATCAAAGAGAAATATGCTCTCAAGGTATAGTCAGAACAAAAGAAAAAATATTCAACAAGCTCCAAAGAAAAAGAAACCTAAGGGGCACCTGGGTGGCTCAATCAGTTAAGCATCTGATTTCGGCCCGGTCATGATCTCATGGTGCATGAGTTTGAGCCCCACATCAGGTCATGATCTCATGGTTCATGAGTTGGAGCCCCACATCGGGCTGTCTGCTGTTAGCACAGAGCCCACTTAGGATCCTGTCTCCCTCTCCCTCTCCCCTTCCCCTGCACGTGCACTCTTGCTCTCTCTCAAAAATAAACATTAAAAAACAAACTAGTTATTTTGTCATGTACAAAACTGTACACCTGAAACTAGTATTACACTGTATGTTAACTGGAATTAAAATAAAAACTGCAAAAAAATCATAAGCGTTAATACTTCTAACACATAGCTATTAGACAAATCATTAGTCCTTCATCTAATAGCTACATTTAATAGTTGTTCCATTTTTTTCTTCTTAGAAATATGCGTTATTCAGATTTCTTTTTGGGGAATCTATAAAACACATAACTCGGTATGTTTCTCAGTGAAATGTCTGCTTACCTGCCCATATGAGAGAAAAGTAAATTTTTAAAAATGCAAACATACATTAAAATAATATTAAGAAAACAACTTTTCTTACCATTCTAAGTGCAAATGTGGGTTTACAGCTACATATATTAAAAATGCTCCAAAAATCAGCAAATACGTGCCATAATAGATTGCATTCTCAATCAGTGCAGTTTTGATCTTCCCAGTGATGGAAAACCCTCCTGATCTTGCATAGGACTGCATAAAAGGTAACAGAATCCTAGACGGTTGGAAAAACATGATTACAGAAACAATTGACATGCCTATTTATTCTCAAAATACCAGAATGATGTGAATCTCAATTTTAATGTGTAGTTCTTTTCATAAATATGATTTTGAGTATTAATACTGAACAAACTATAACAGATAACTGAATATTTTTGTAATATTAGATTTTGGGGAGACCAAAGTACATTTCTGGGAGCAAAAGAGACCACAACGACCAACGGCGAGTACAACAGTGTCACGAGTGACTTTAACGCCTTTATGAAGACTTTGGACTACATTCAGACAATGAGGAATCTTTTTCTTTAACAGAAAGGAGATGTGATCAAATTTAAGTTTTCTCAAGACTGGTAAGTCTTCAGCAGGAAGAATGGACTGAAAGGAAACAAAACTGGGACTATGTGGGAGAGGGTAAGGGGTGGTGATATGGTAAGAAGCAGGAAGGGAGAAGTCTGGTTGTGAATACACTGATCAGAGGTACTTAGGACACATCCCAAAGAAGCTGCACTGGAAGTAGTTGGCTATCCAGCTTCAGAATTCGGGAGAGAGGATTAGAAATACAGATCGAGGAGTCATCACCGTTATCAGTGGTTCTGAAATAACACCAGTAGATGAGATTTGGAAGGGTGAATATGTAGAATGAGAAGGAAAGAACTAAGGCTGGCCCTGGGAAAGATCATCTTTTAAAGGAGAGGTAGAGAACTAACAGGAGGAGCCAGTAAAGGAGAACGAGACAGAACAGTAGATATGGAAGAAAACCAAGGAGCACGTGGAGGAAAAAACAGAAGAAGAAAGCGTTTCAAAGTGGAGAGAGAAAACAATAATCAAATGCTGCCAAGAAGTCTAGTAAATTAGGAACCTGTCTGTGTGAGTGGAGAAGTGGAGCTAGAAAATAGAGTTCAATGCGGGGAGGAAAGAGTAAGCAATGAGGAAATGAAGACAGTAAAAGTAAATGTAGACAATCCATTTAAGAAATTTGGCTGGGTAGGATAAATTGCAGTATATTCATATAATGGAAGATTTTACATAAATGACAAAGCAGAGAATACTGACACGTACAATAAGACGCAGATGAATTTTCCAAATATGCGAGCAAAAAAAGAGGTGCAGAAAAATACATACCATATTAATTCCATGTTTATAAAGTTCAAAAACAGGTAAAATTAATCTATAGTGATGGAAGTCAGAATCATGGCTACCTTTGGGGAGGGTAGGACTGGGAGAGGGACATGAGGGAAGCTTCTAGACTTAGCATGAACATTGTTAATATTCTATAATATCATCTGAGTGCTGGTTATATGGGTGTACTCACTTTGAAAAAAAGTCAAACTGAACACAATTTGTGCACTTTTCTGTACTAATTTATACTTCAATAAAAAAGTCTCCCCCACCCCGAGGGGCACCTGGGTGGCTCAGTCAGTTAAGCATCCCACTTCAGCTCAGGTCATGATGTCTCGGTTCGTAAGTTCAAGCCTCAAGTCAGGCTTTCTGCTGTCAAGGCATAGCCTGCTTTGGATCCTCTGTCTCCCTCTCTCTTGGTCCCTCCCCCACTTGCTCTCTCTCTCTCTCTCTCTCAAAAAAAAAAAAAGTCTCCCTCTCAAAATTAAGCCGTGATGAATAGATCAATGAGGTTAGAAGCTAGGAAGTTGGAAAAGGTTGCATTTGAGAGATCTGGCTTTTTTTTCTTTTCTTTTTTTTAAAAGGATGAGAGAATTGTATATGCTTTGTTGAAACCGGAAGCTGAAAGTATAGGTAGCAAGAGCTGAAGGAGATGGGTCCATACTTCAGGAAGAGGGATTTCACTTTGTAATCACTTTGAGAGTGACTCTTCCATTCTTTGAGTGGAAGGGAAAAGGACAGGTAGGGAGTTGTGCTGGTGGGAAGCTGAAAGAGTACCATGTGAGGACTTCTATTTTCACTGTGAAGTAGAAAGTAAAGTACTCTGAAAGGAGAAAAGGTGACTGATTCTAGGATGTAAAAGAGAGAGAAAGAGCCACAAAGGGAATAGTAGAGGTTTGAGGTCTGTAGTGATTAGAAGGATTTACTGTGGAGAACAAAGAGCGAGCAGACTAGAGACGCATAGAAGTCTGGCAATGCTGGGAGCCTGGATGAGTCGGATGAACACGAATTTACAGGTGCACTACCTGACTGTGCCGTGTGATTTCTCTCTTGCAATATTCACTAGCTTCAGTTTTAGAGCTTAGTTGCCTGCAGAATATCTAAAATGCTCAGTAGGCAGTGAATAATGTGAATTTGGAACCCAGCAGAAAGATAAAGCTACCGTGGGTAGAAAGAAACATTTGGAATGCATCCGATTATGCTTACAATTAAAGCTATACAGAGAGGCTCAGGTAACAAGATGACCAAAGATGGGACCCTAGGGAATGCCAACATTCAGGAAATGGGCCACAGAAATAGAACCCATGAAGGAAATTCAGCAGGTTGGGCTAAGCAGATAGAAAGAAAACCAGGAGACAATGATGACCTTAGCAAGAACAGTTTCATTTAAAACTGGGACTGGAGGAAGACTGAATGGAAGAAGGTCAAGAGAGAAGGCAGTAACTGGAAGGGAATGGTGACAAGGAAAATTTTTGGTTTCTGTATTCTATTTCTTGTTTGTTGGGGGTTTTTTGTTTCATTTCTTCTAAGATAAGATGGAAGAGAAGTGAATGAGCAGAAAAGGAGAATACACAGATTTAAGAAAAAAAAAAAATTAACACTTGAATAAACCCTAAAAATGAAGGTTCACAGAGAAAGTATAATCTTTTTCTTTTTACTTCAGCCAAAATTTAAAAACTTTTTATCCTTCACTATCACTTACCATGTTAAAAATTGTGATGTCCAATATACTACCCTCCAGAAAATTGGCATGATTCCATCAGGAATGTAACTCCATGGCTTGAAACATGGATGTTGGCTGTTTAACAACAATTTATAGCCAATCAATAAATGATGACTACTTAAATAAGTTATATAATTAACTTGTGCATGGCAAAGTTCATTTACATTCAGATATTAAATTACCGACTCTAGCTTCCAAAATTTCACAGAAAACTTAAAACTCAAAGCAGACCGTCAAACTAAAATAAAAAGAAACAAAGGGAACAAAACAGTTTGTTCTAGAGAGGAATGCCACTTAAATTTTCAACTTTCAGTGTATTTTTAGTCCTTGAGTAAAAGAGGGCATAATGTTCACTTAATAGACTGATAATGTGAGTCTTTAAAAGTGAATGAATATGTCATGAAACTAAACCTCTGATTTGACTGCCTTTAAAACTGGTAACTGTCTTTAAAATACACACTCCATTTTGTGGGATTGGTTATTTTCTGGGGAGAGGGAACAGGGAGGTGAAAGAAATTAGGTGATTAACTCCTGGTAACTGGAGCCCTAACTGATTAGTCACTGTGGCACAGATCCCATGGACAGAGATGCCAGTATCTGTATATAATTCTGTTTGAGTTTTTTGAACATATGTGTATCTTCCATTAATAGTCTTCCCTGACTATAAGGATACTGTTTAGTCTAGGAGCTTCCAATGATTCACAACTGCTGCTGATCCATATTCAATTTTTAATGTGCTTTAAAGGGAGTAACAGTTACATTTTAAATTTACCCTTATTCAGGTTAGATTAAAAAAATAATAAAAGCTGCATAAAGAAGCATGCAAACACTACTTAGAGCATTGGTAAAAGCTACAGTCAACATTTATTAAAGCTATTTACTTGGAAGTTTGACATGGATTTAACGTAACCTTTCGATAATTTGAACTTTATTCATTCTCGGTCTAAAACTATGATGGTTTCAAAGGATGCACAATATGAAAAGAACATCCTACATACAGAATAATTCCCTTATACAAACTTGTAAATCAGGCAAAAGAGAAAATGAAGTTTTTTTTAGACTAGAGAGAGGCTGAGAAGAAAAAAAAAAAGCCATTGGAAGTCACATTCTTAGTAAGAGGTAGAACCAGGGCTAAAAAAATCAGGTCTTCTCCAAGTTTCTTTTTAGCATCTACTGAAAGGCCTCGTGCACCAATAAATATGTAAAATTTATTTAAGCTTTACATTTAAATAGAATACAATGTAATTAAAAGTCTACTAGCAAAGGATGGGAGAGGCGTGGGGGATGAGTAGAAAAAGAAGATAAACTTTATAAATTTAAATCCCGAATGGTAAGAATAGACAATATTAAAGTAATTTTTCCTCTACACTATTTAAAAAAAGAAAAAGAAAAAAAAAAGGAAGAAAATACCTTGGAACTGGGGTAGCAGTTGCGTGGAATCCTGTAATGTTGCTGTTCTCGGTAGGGCTTGAGTTTGCGGCTGCATGCTTACACCGGTTGTATATTGTCTAAATCAACGAACACATGGTTTAAAAATGAAAATCAGAAGGTTACAGAGTTAAGGGATACTGGGGGGTATCAACCTATCCACCAGTGACCTTCCTGGTTATGTTTTTTAATGATTACATTCACAAAGTAAGATTTAAATACAAAAAGTTAAGCATGACCTTATATAATTTAGCTGTTTTAAGAACATATCTCAAACACGCTGTATGGGAAGATGGCGGCGTAGGAGGACGCTGGGCTCACCGCGCGTCCTGCTGATCACTTAGATTCCACCTACACCTGCCTAAAGAACCCAGAAAACCGCGAGAGGATTAGCAGAACGGAGTCTCCGGAGCCAAGCGCAGACGAGAGGCCCACGGAAGAGGGTAGGAAGGGCGGCGAGGCGGTGCGCGCTCCACGGACTGGCGGGAGGGAGCCGGGGCGGAGGGGCGGCTCGCCGGCCAAGCAGAGCCCCCGAGTCGGGCTGGCAAAAGCGGAGGGGCCGGATGGACTGTGTTCCGACAGCAAGCGCGACTTAGCGTCTGGGAGGTCAGAAGTTAACAGCTCTGCTCAGAAAGCGGGAAGGCTGCAGGACAAAGGGAGGGAGAGCTGCTGAGCCCCCCAATGGCAGAGCTCAGCTTGGCGGGGAACAAAGGCGCTCGCCAGCGCCATCCCCCCCGCCCATCCCCCAGCCAAAATCCCAAAGAGAACCAGTTCCTGCCAGGGAACTTGCTCGCTCCGCGCAAACACCCAACTCTGTGCTTCTGCGGAGCCAAACCTCCGGCAGCGGATCTGACTCCTTCCCGCTGCCACAGGGCCCCTCCTGAAGTGGATCACCTAAGGAGAAGCGAGCTAAGCCTGCCCCTCCTGCCCCCGTGCACCTTGCCTACCCACCCCAGCTAATACGCCAGATCCCCAGCACCACAAGCCTGGCAGTGTGCAAGTAGACCAGACGGGCCACACCACCCCACAGTGAATTCCGCCTCTAGGAGAGGGGAAGAGAAGGCACACACCAGTCTGACTGTGGCCCCAGTGGTGGGCTGGGGGCAGACATCAGGTCGGACTGCGGCCCCGCCCACCAACTCCAGTTATACACCACAGCACAGGGGAAGTGCCCTGCGGGTCCTCACCACTCCAGGGACTATCCAAAATGACCAAACGGAAGAATTCCCCTCAGAAGAATCTCCAGGAAATAACAACAGCTAATGAACTGATCAAAAAGGATTTAAATAATATAACAGAAAGTGAATTTAGAATAATAGTCATAAAATTAATCGCTGGGCTTGAAAACAGTATACAGGACAGCAGAGAATCTCTTGCCACAGAGATCAAGGGACTAAGGAACAGTCACGAGGAGCTGAAAAACGCTTTAAACGAAATGCAAAACAAAATGGAAACCACGACAGCTCGGATTGAAGAGGCAGAGGAGAGAATAGGTGAACTAGAAGATAAAGTTATGGAGAAAGAGGAAGCTGAGAGAAAGAGAGATAAAAAAATCCAGGAGTATGAGGGGAAAATTAGAGAACTAAGTGATACACTAAAAAGAAATAATATACGCATAATTGGTATCCCAGAGGAGGAAGAGAGAGGGAAAGGTGCTGAAGGGGTACTTGAAGAAATTATAGCTGAGAACTTCCCTGAACTGGGGAAGGAAAAAGGCATTGAAATCCAAGAGGCACAGAGAACTCCCTTCAGACGTAACTTGAATCGATCTTCTGCACGACATATCATAGTGAAACTGGCAAAATACAAGGATAAAGAGAAAATTCTGAAAGCAGCAAGGGATAAACGTGCCCTCACATATAAAGGGAGACCTATAAGACTTGTGACTGATCTCTCCTTTGAAACTTGGCAGGCCAGAAAGGCTTGGCACGATATCTTCAGTGTGCTGAACAGAAAAAATATGCAGCCGAGAATCCTTTATCCAGCAAGTCTGTCATTTAGAATAGAAGGAGAGATAAAGGTCTTCCCAAACAAACAAAAACTGAAGGAATTTGTCACCACCAAACCAGCCCTACAAGAGATCCTAAGGGGGATCCTGTGAGACAAAGTACCAGAGACATCACTACAAGCATAAAACATACAGACATCACAATGACTCTAAACCCGTATCTTTCTATAATAACACTGAATGTAAATGGATTAAATGCGCCAACCAAAAGACATACGGTATCAGAATGGATACAAAAACAAGACCCATCTATTTGCTGTCTACAAGAGACTCATTTTAGATCTGAGGACACCTTTAGATTGAGAGTGAGGGGATGGAGAACTATTTATCATGCTACTGGAAGCCAAAAGAAAGCTGGAGTAGCCATACTTATATCAGACAAACTAGACTTTAAATTAAAGGCTGTAACAAGAGATGAAGAAGGGCATTATATAATAATTACAGGGTCTATCCATCAGGAAGAGCTAACAATTATAAATGTCTATGCGCCGAATACCGGAGCCCCCAGATATATAAAACAATTACTCATAAACATAAGCAACCTTGTTGATAAGAATGTGGTCATTGCAGGGGACTTTAACACCCCACGTACAGAAATGGATAGATCATCTAGACACACAGTCAATAAAGAAACAAGGGCCCTGAATGATACATTGGATCAGATGGACTTGACAGATATATTTAGAACTCTGCATCCCAAAGCAACAGAATATACTTTCTTCTCGAGTGCACATGGAACATTCTCCAAGATAGATCATATACTGGGTCACAAAACAGCCCTTCATAAGTTTACAAGAATTGAAATTATACCATGCATACTTTCAGACCACAATGCTATGAAGCTTGAAATCAACCACAGGAAAAAGTCTGGAAAACCTCCAAAAGCATGGAGGTTAAAGAACACCCTACTAACGAATGAGTGGGTCAACCAGGCAGTTAGAGAAGAAATTTAAAAATATATGGAAACAAACGAAAATGAAAATACAACAATCCAAACGCTTTGGGACGCAGCGAAGGCAGTCCTGAGAGGAAAATACATTGCAATCCAGGCCTATCTCAAGAAACAAGAAAAATCCCAAATACAAAATCTAACAGCACACCTAAAGGAAATAGAAGCAGAACAGCAAAGGCAGCCTAAACCCAGCAGAAGAAGAGAAATAATA
Organism: Neofelis nebulosa; assembly: GCF_028018385.1. Lineage (NCBI taxonomy): Eukaryota > Metazoa > Chordata > Mammalia > Carnivora > Felidae > Neofelis > Neofelis nebulosa. Next base: position 29,180,522 of record NC_080782.1, read on the forward strand.
AAGATCAGAGCAGAAATAAACAATATAGACTCTAAAAAAACTGTAGAGCAGATCAACGAAACCAAGAGTTGGTTTTTTGAAAAAATAAACAAAATTGACAAACCTCTAGCCAGGCTTCTCAAAAAGAAAAGGGAGATGACCCAAATAGATAAAATCATGAATGAAAATGGAATTATTACAACCAATCCCTCAGAGATACAAACAATTATCAGGGAATACTATGAGAAATTATATGCCAACAAATTGGACAACCTGGAAGAAATGGACAAATTCCTAAACACCCACACTCTTCCAAAACTCAATCAGGAGGAAATAGAAAGCTTGAACAGACCCATAACCAGCGAAGAAATTGAATCGGTTATCAAAAATCTCCCAACAAATAAGAGTCCAGGACCAGATGGCTTCCCAGGGGAGTTCTACCAGACGTTTAAAGCAGAGATAATACCTATCCTTCTCAAGCTATTCCAAGAAATAGAAAGGGAAGGAAAACTTCCAGACTCATTCTATGAAGCCAGTATTACTTTGATTCCTAAACCAGACAGAGACCCAGTAAAAAAAGAGAACTACAGGCCAATATCCCTGATGAATATGGATGCAAAAATTCTCAGTAAGATACTAGCAAATCGAATTCAACAGCATATAAAAAGAATTATTCACCATGATCAAGTGGGATTCATTCCTGGGATGCAGGGCTGGTTCAACATTCGCAAATCGATCAACGTGATACATCACATTAACAAAAAAAAAGAGAAGAACCATATGATCCTGTCAATCGATGCAGAAAAGGCCTTTGACAAAATCCAGCACCCTTTCTTAATAAAAACCCTGGAGAAAGTCGGGATAGAAGGAACATACTTAAAGATCATAAAAGCCATTTATGAAAAGCCCACAGCTAACATCATCCTCAACGGGGAAAAACTGAGAGCTTTTTCCCTGAGATCAGGAACACGACAGGGATGCCCACTCTTACCACTGTTGTTTAACATCGTGCTGGAAGTTCTAGCATCAGCAATCAGACAACAAAAGGAAATCAAAGGCATCAAAATTGGCAAAGATGAAGTCAAGCTTTCGCTTTTTGCAGATGACATGATATTATACATGGAAAATCCGATAGACTCCACCAAAAGCCTGCTAGAACTGATACATGAATTCAGCAAAGTTGCAGGATACAAAATCAATTTACAGAAATCAGTTACATTCTTATACACTAACAATGAAGCAACAGAAAGACAAAGAAACTGATCCCATTCACAATTGCACCAAGAAGCATAAAATACCTAGGAATAAATCTAACCAAAGATGTAAAAGATCTGTATGCTGAAAACTATAGAAAGCTTATGCAGGTAATTGAAGAAGATATAAAGAAATGGAAAGACATTCCCTGCTCATGGATTGGAAGAATAAATATTGTCAAAATGTCAATACTACCCAAAGCTATCTACACATTCAATGCAATCCCAATCAAAATTGCACCAGCATTCTTCTCGAAACTAGAACAAGCAATCCTAAAATTCATATGGAACCACAAAAGGCCCCGAATAGCCAAAGTAATTTTGAAGAAGAAGACCAAAGCAGGAGGCATCACAATCCCAGACTTTAGCCTCTACTACAAAGCTGTCATCATCAAGACAGCATGGTATTGGCACAAAAACAGACACATAGACCAATGGAATAGAATAGAAACCCCAGAACTAGACCACAAACGTATGGCCAACTCATCTTTGACAAAACAGGAAAGAACATCCAATGGAAAAAAGACAGTCTCTTTAACAAATGGTGCTGGGAGAACTGGACAGCAACATGCAGAAGGTTGAAACTAGACCACTTTCTCACACCATTCACAAAAATAAACTCAAAATGGATAAAGGACCTGAATGTGAGACAGGAAACCATCAAAACCTTAGAGGAGAAAGCAGGAAAAGACCTCTCTGACCTCAGCCGTAGCAATCTCTTACTCGGCACATCCCCAAAGGCAAGGGAATTAAAAGCAAAAGTGAATTACTGGGACCTTATGAAGATAAAAAGCTTCTGCACAGCAAAGGAAACAACCAACAAAACTAAAAGGCAACCAATGGAATGGGAAAAGATATTTGCAAATGACATATCGGACAAAGGGCTAGTATCCAAAATCTATAAAGAGCTCATCAAACTCCACACCCGAAAAACAAATAACCCAGTGAAGAAATGGGCAGAAAACATGAGTAGACACTTCTCTAAAGAAGACATCCGGATGGCCAACAGGCACATGAAAAGATGTTCAACGTCGCTCCTTATCAGGGAAATACAAATCAAAACCACACTCAGATACCACCTCACGCCAGTCAGAGTGGCCAAAATGAAGAAATCAGGAGACTATAGATGCTGGAGAGGATGTGGAGAAACGGGAACCCTCCTGCACTGTTGGTGGGAATGCAAATTGGTGCAGCCGCTCTGGAAAGCAGTGTGGAGGTTCCTCAGAAAATTAAAAATAGACCTACCCTATGACCCAGCAATAGCACTGCTAGGAATTTATCCAAGGGATACAGGAGTACTGATGCATAGGGGCACTTGTACCCCAATGTTTATAGCAGCACTCTCCACAATAGCCAGATTATGGAAAGAGCCTAAATGTCCATCAACTGATGAATGGATTAAGAAATTGTGGTTTATATACACAATGGAATACTACGTGGCAATGAGAAAAAATGAAATATGGCCTTTTGTAGCAACGTGGATGGAACTGGAGAGTGTGATGCTAAGTGAAATAAGCCATACAGAGAAAGACAGATACCATATGGTTTCACTCTTATGTGGATCCTGAGAAACATAACAGAATCCCATGAGGGAGGGGAAGGAAAAAAAAAAAAAAAAGAAAAGAGGTTAGAGTGGGAGAGAGCCAAAGCATAAGAGACTGTTAAAAACTGAGAACTAACAGGGTTGATGGGGGGTGGGAGGGAGGGCAGGGTGGGTGATGGGTATTGAGGAGGGCACCTTTTGGGATGAGCACTGGGTGTTGTATGGAAACCAATTTGACAGTAAATTTCATATATTAAAAAAACAAAAAAACAAAAAAACAAAAATAAACAATACATTTTGACTTAAAAAAAAAAAAAAACATGCTGTATGACTACAATTGCCTTTCAAATTGCAAAACTCAGTTTCACCTCTTACCGTACTAACATCCAGAGGCAGTATGAAGACGATAAGAAAGCAGAGATACCAAGCTAGAAGTGTTCCAATAATTACAAGTCTATGCTGTTTCTTAAAGTCTCCATATCGATGAAGTAGGAATAATGCCAGAAAAAAGACAAAAACAATCTCGAGTCCCAAAGCTGCACCACTCATTATTGAATGTTCACTCTAACCAAAAGTCATTCATGTGCAGGTCTGGATCATATCTGTAAAGTGGAAAAGAAAAAAAAAAGTAGCATTAACATAAACAACCACTTGGAAATTTCCTAAATATTTGTTTATTGACATATTAATTAATTCTTTGGAAAATTGTCAGGCTTTACATTGAACTACAAATAGAAGGAAAAAGGGTATGCCTGGGTGTGTCAGTCGGTTGAGTGTCCCACTTCGGCTCAGGTCATGATCTCACAGTTCGTGAGGTCAAGCCTGGAATCAGGTTAGCTGCTGTCAGCACAGAGCCTGCTTTGGATCCTCTGTCCCACCACCGCCTTCCCTCCCCTACTCCACCCCCACTTGCAGCCTCTCTCTCTCAAAAATAAATAAAACATCAAAAAAAAAAAAAAGAAATAGAAGGAAAAGGATAATTCCTACTCTCAAATACATATCTAATTTTTGAAAACAGATCTTAAAATCTTGACATAAATTGTATCTTCAGGAAAAAAGTTATCTTAATGAAAATTATACTACTTCTAAAAATATTGCAAAATAATACTGAACGTGAACTGTTTCAAAAGTATCATTTGGAGTTTGTTCCTTACAGTTATAAGCCCCAACAGAAGTTTTATACAAATACACAATTGACTAGATCCTAAGTAATCAGACGTTTCATAAAATAAAGTTTTCCACAGTCCATTACTTAAAATGTTCCAAAAGAGGGAAAAACAGCAAGAAAAAGACCATTTGAAAACATTTCCTTTGTTTGAAATAGTTTGTTTTTGTGTGTGTGCTAATCTTGTCTTAACAACTTTAATGACTTGAAATTCTTATTTATTTACTGCTTCACAAAACACAGTACTTGACACTTGAACAACTTAGGTTTGAGCTGTGTGGGTCCACTTACACACGGATTTTTTTTTTTTTTTGATAAATACAGTACTTTAAATATATGTCCTCTTTATGACTTTCTTAATAACATTTTCTTTTCTGTAGCTTAGTTTATTATGAGTAATATGCATACAATATATGTTGAATCATTATGTCATACACCTGAAACTAATATAATGCTGTATGCTAATTATCTTCAATAAAAAATACTCACACTATAAAATAAACGTCAAGTTCATCCAGTAAAACACACACATAGACATACATTACAGGTAAGGCTTCTAATCAACAGTAGGCTAGAAACAGTTAAGTTTCCAGGGAGTCAAAACTTATACACAGATTTTTGACTGTACAGGGTTTGGCACCCCTGACCCTTTGCAAATGTATACTTACCACTTTTCCATTTACCTATATAAATCTTATTTTCTTGGGGCGCCTGGGTGGCGCAGTCGGTTAAGCGTCCGACTTCAGCCAGGTCACGATCTCGCGGTCTGTGAGTTCGAGCCCCGCGTCAGGCTCTGGGCTGATGGCTCGGAGCCTGGAGCCTGTTTCCGATTCTGTGTCTCCCTCTCTCTCTGCCCCTCCCCCATTCATGCTCTGTCTCTCTCTGTCCCAAAAATAAATAAAAAACGTTGAAAAAAAAAAATTAAAAAAAAAATCTTATTTTCTTTAAAGAAGGTTACCTATTTTATATGTAGAAAAATTTACCAATGATTATTGAATAAAATCATACACTTGAGAATTGGTTTTTAATTTTTAAATTTTATTTAAATCCAAGGTAGTTAATATATAGTGTAATAATGATTTCAGGAGTAGAATTTAATGATTCATCGCTTATACAAAACACCCAGTGTTCATCCCAGCAAGTGTCCTCTTTAAAGCCTATCACCCATTTAGCCCATCCCCCCACCCAAAACCCCTCCAGCAACCCTCAGTTTGTTCTCTGTATTTAAAAGTGTCTTATGGTTTGCCTCTCTCTCTTACCTTATTTTTTCCTTCCCTTCCCCTATGTTCATCTGTTTTGTTTCTTAAATTCCACATATGAGAGAAAAATCATATGATGATATTTATCTTTCTCCGACTCACTTATTTCACTTAGCATAATACACTTTAGTTCTATCCACATTGTTGCGAATGGCAAGATTTCATTCTTTCTGATTGCTAATATTCCAGAGTGTGTGTGTGTGTGTGTGTGTGTGTGTGTATCACATCTTCTTTATCCCAAAACCAGCAGAAGAAGGGACATAATAAAGATGAGAGCAGAAACCAAGGATATCAAAATTAAAAAAAAAGAAAGAAAAAAAACACACAACAGATCAACGAAACCGCGAGCTGGTTCTTTGAAAGAATTAGAAAATTGATACACCCCTAGCCAGTTTGATCAAAAGGATAGGATCCAAATAAAATCACAAATGAAAGAGGAGAGATCACAACCAACACCACAGAAATACAAACAACAATATGAGAATATTATGAACAATTATATGCCAACATATTGGTCAATCTGGAAGAAATTCCCAGAAATACATAAACTACCAAAACTGAAACAGGAAGAAATAGGAAATTTGAATAGACCCATAACCAGTAAAGAAATTGCATCAGTAATCAAAAATCTCAAGAGTCCAGGGCCAAATGGCTTTCCAGGGGAATTCTACCAAACATTTAAAGAAAAGTTAACAACTATTCTTTTGAAGCTGTTCCAAAAAAAAAATAGAAATGGGAAGAAAACTTCCAAACTCATTCTATGAGGCCAGCATCACCCTGATTCCAAAACCAGACAAAGACCCCACTAAAAAGGAGAATACAGACCAAATTCCCTGATGGAACATGGATGCAAAAATTATCAACAAGGTACTAGCAAACTGAATCCAACAATACGTTAAAAGAATTATTCACCATGACTAAGTGGGATTTATTCCTGGATGTAGGGCTGGTTCAATACCAGCAAATCAATCAACATGATACATCACATTAATAAAAGAAAGGATAAGAACCACATGATCCTCTCAGTAGATGCAGAAAAAGCATTTGACAAAATACAACATCCTTTCTTGATAAAAACTCTCAAGAAAGTAGGGATAGAAGGATCATACCTTAAGATCATAAAGGCCACCTACGAAAGACCCACAGCTAATATCATCCTCAATGGGGAAAAACAGAGCTTTCTGCCTAAGGTCAAGAACACAACAGGGATGTCCACTCTCACCCATTGTTCAGCATATGTTGGAAGTTCTAGCCTCAGCAATCAGACAACTAAAAGAAATAAAACGCATTCAAATCGGCAAGGAAGAAGTCAAACTTTTAATCTTCCCAGATGACATGACACTCTATGTGGAAAACCCAAGAGTCCACCAAAAAACTGCTAGAACTGATATGTGAATTCAGCAAAGTCACAGGATATGAAAATCAACATACAAAATCTGTGGCATTTCTATATACCAATAAAGAAGCAGCAGAAATAGAAATCAAGGACTCGGTCCCATTTATAATTGCACCGAAAACCATAAAGTACCCAGGAACAAACTTAACCAAAGAGGTTAAAAAGTCTATAGAAAGTTGGGGCACCTGAGTGGCTCAGTCGGTTAAGCGTCCGACTTCGGCTCAGGTCATGATCTTGCGGTTCGTGAGTTCAAGCCCTGCGTCGGGCTCTGTGCTGACGGCTCAGAGCCTGGAGCCTGTTTCAGATTCTGTGTCTCCCTCTCTCTCTCTGACCCTCACCTGTTCATGCTCTGTCTCTCTCTGTCTCAAAAATAAATAAATGTTAAAAAAAATAATAATAAAAATAGAAAGCTTATGAAAGAAACTGAAGAAGACACAAAGAAATGAAAAAACATTCCATGCTCATGGAAAAACATTCCATGCTCATGGATTGGAAGAACAAATATTGTTAAAATGCTGATACTACCTGAAGCAATCTACACATTCAATGCAATCCCTATCAAAATAACACCAGCATTCTTCACAGAGCTAGAACAAACAATTCTGAAATTTGTATGGAACCAGAAAAGACCCCAAATAGCCAAAATAATGTTTAAAAAGAAAACCAAAGTTGGAGACATGACAATTCCAGACTTCAAGTTATATTACAAACCTGTAATCATCAACACTTGAAAATATTCTTAATTATAAATGCTTATAATACAGACACCAGCAAATGGTTTATTTTTTCTCTCTCTATGCTTTTAAAATAATTTACCTTTACTAACTAAATGCAGCATGTTTGGTTCACCTTTGTAAAATCAATTTTGGGCATTTTTGTTGGGTCCACGGACAAACTACACTATTCCAAGTAATAAATATCTTAATAGTGAATCAAGATTGTGATGCAAAGGGGTGTCTGTGGCTACATCAGTTGGGTGTCTGACTTCAGCTCAGGTCATGATCTCAGGGTCCATGAGTTGGAGCTCCGCATCTGACTCTGTGCTGACAGCTTGGAGCCTAGAGCCTGCTTCAGATTCTGTGTCTCTCTCTCTCTCTCTCTCTGACCCTTCCTTTGTGTATTTCAACTAAACATTCCTTTGTGTATTTCAACCAGTATTTTCATATTTTTTAAATATCTCAAATTGACCCTCTTTCATCACTCTATCACCATATCCTGCAATATCTTTCTTCAAAGCACTTGTCCACCTGATATAATATTTATATTTATTTTCTCCCTGTAGCCCTTTTCCTCCATCCCCACCTCCCAGACTTTATGAGAGCAGAGACTTGACTATTCAGTACTATATCCCATGTCTCTAATATAGTATTCAGCATACAGTAGATATTCAAAGAGTATTTGTTGAATGAATGAATAAATAAGTGAATAAAAACATTACATTTCAGTATATACATAATTTTTATTAATGCTGACTCCAAGGCAACATAAAACTCTTGTTATGTTCTTCAAAACCGATTTTACAAATACTTATCACAACTCAAAGACTTACTACATCTCTGCCACTACTAACTACTACTCAAAATTTCAAATTTCATTTTCTATGAGAAAAACTTATACCATCACAATAAGAGTAGGTCAAATCTTATTTGTAATTCAAGAATAGATTAAATGGATAACTCCATGCAGAATGTGCTGATGAAAGCCATTACCATCTTCAAGATCCAGCTTTTTTTTTTTTAATTTTTTTTTTTTAATGTTTATTTATTTCTGAGACAGAGACAGAGCATGAGTGGGGGAGGGACAGAGAGAGAGGGGGACACAGAATCCGAAGCAGGCTCCAGGCTCTGAGCTGTCAGCACAGAGCCTGACGCAGGGCTTGAACTCACAGACTGCGAGATCATGACCTGAGCCGAAGCCGGACGCTGAACCGACTGAGCCACCCAGGCGCCCCAAGATCCAGCTTTTAAACAAACATAACTCAATGTGAATTTAAATGTAACATAGTTATTATCTGAAAATCCCTTTATGGTTTGACTGAGATATTTACTTTCCTGAAATTGTCCAGTCCAAGGAATATGGTAATCATGGAAAAAAGACTGAATATCAGAGATTACCAAGGAAATGCTAAAGTATGGCAGAAGCAAATGATAAATTATTGAAGTATAAGAAATGATATTAAGATTATCTAGTAACATTTGAAAATTACCATAACATTAATGGAAAAACTCAATTCACACATTTTACATTTATTATAATATGCATGAAAAACACTTAAGACATTGGGGTGCCGGGGGGAGGGGGCTCAGTCGGTTAAGCGACCGACTTCAGCTCAGGTCACGATCTCACAGTTTGTGGGTTTGAGGTCCGCCTGGGGCTCTGTGCTGACAGCTCGGAGCCTGGAGCCTGCTTCGGATTCTGTGTCTCCCTCCCTCTCTCTGCCCCTCTCCTGCTTGTACTCTCTCTCTCAAAAATAAATAGACATTAAAAAAATTTTTTGAAAGAAAAAAGGAAAAGAAAACACTAAGACAAAAATGAATTATAAGATTATTGGCACAGGCAAACAACAAAATCAGTTATAAACTTACCACAAGCTACTAATATTTTTTTACAGTAGCTGTCAATTTTTCAGTCTGATTCGATTGCACTTTAAAATCTTATAGATGAATAAACAACTATGGATCCCTTATTCTAGTAATAAAGAAATGGTTTGGTTCTATCTCTTCCATTCTCAGTGTATTAGTCTCCTATTCCTGCTATAAACAATTCCTATAAACTCAGAGGCTTAAAACAAGACCCTTATATCATAGTTTCTGTGGGTCAGATGTCCAGGCACAAGTTGGCTCAACTGAATTCTCAAGATCAAAAGCAAGGTGTCAGCAGGTCTGTGTTCCTCTCTGGAGACTCTGGGGGAAGAATGTACTTCTAAGTTCATCCAGGCTGTTGACATAATTCAGTTTGTTATAGTTTTAGAGCTGAGATCGCCATTTCCTTGTTGGCCGTCAGTTGGCATTTACCCTTAGCTCCAGAGGCCTCTTTCAGTCTTTGCATGTGGCCCTATGTACCTCAGAGACAGCAACGGTTTGTCAAATCCTCTCAGGAATCTTGGACTTTCTCTTCTACTCTCGGGGGGGAGAAAACTCTGCTTTCAAGGCTTATCTGATCTCACTGGGACAATATGGATAATCTAGTCATATTTACTGGTTCCAAGGATTAAGGCATACATATCCTTTAGGGTCTATTATTCTGTTTACCACACCGTCCATTCTGTTCAACCTGAACTCCTGTTGTCTTGTTATGGCACAAGGTTAGGCCTAAGGGCCCCATTAAACTGGAGATGAAAATTGGGGTTTCCCTAATCTTAGGTGAGAAAATAATAGTTTCAAAGTCCATGGCTTTGACCTGTACCTAAATTCAAGTGAGGAATTATTTTTTTCAGTCTAGAATGACAGCACTTTTCAAGGTTCTTTATGAATCTCTATATCCTGTTTTGGTTATTTCAGCTCAATAATTTTGTGTTCAAAGCTAGAGGCACACCTTATTCCCCATCTGATCTAGTTATCTGTATGTTCAATTAATAAAATAACTATCAATTAAAATCTAATAAAAATATAGATTAGACAACTCAGGTTTGGTTTAGTAAAAAAACTCACAACCAAGGAATACAGCAATTTGGCGATATGTATCAGATACCTTTAGAAAGGTACATATCCTTTGTCCTAGCAATCCCTCTTCAAATAACCTAAAGAAAACCCAAAACCTGAACAAAAATTGATCTATATTATCTTTCATGGCAGCATTATTTAAACATGAAAACATAGCAACAACTTAAATGTTTGTCTAGGAAGTCTCAAAAGCGTCCACCAGTCTCATTGCTGTCCACTGCCCTTTTGAAAAAAGAAGCCAAGGGTTTCATAAATCACTAATCCTGCAAACCTGTCCGTACTGATGGGAGCAGGGATCTGTGCATGAGTCAAGGACTACAGAACAGCAACACTCCACTACAGGCTGTGATTCAAAGAAGCCACCAGATTCCCCAGTCTGGAAGAAAGGTGAGATCCACAGGGGCACTTTAGAGATGGCAAAGGGACAGGGGTGAGGTCCGAGGAAGTGCACATAAGAAACACATGGACAAATATACATCAAAATGCTAACAGTGGATGTCCTAAAATGGTAAAGACATGATTTCTATTTTCTTCTTTGTGCTTTTGTGTTATGTGTTTTTAATTTCAAATAAAGTATTATTTTGTAATTTTAACATTATTTAAAAATCAGTGTAGTAATATGAAGGTAAAACACACAGCAAATAGAAAATGAAAAATTCTGCTGCGGTGCTGGGTGTCTAAAGTTCAGCTATTTTAAAATACTAATGTTTTATTGTACTGTGATAAACCTGGGTTCCAAATCCCAACTCAATTTAATAATTGCATAACTTTATACAATTTAAGCTGTTAAGTGAGGATAACCTCATGCAGGTTGCTATGAAGATCAAAGGAGATACAAAAGTGAAACACCAAATAGGAGTTCAAGGCCCAGAATAGATCCTCAATAAATGCTATTTGCTAATCTCCATCTCCTTTATATCATGTGCTTCTAGAGGATAACCATTTGCTTCAACAGTCTCAAAGCATAGCTTTATACCATATAGTCTCCTCCCCCACCAAAATATGGATACCAAATGCTTTTTGCTTCTCATTCTCTGTGGTTACCACAGCCTGAGCCCATCCTCATTCCTATAAAACAAAAAATGATTTTCGCTCCAAGAAATTGCTCCCCTTGCCTCTCTTAACAAATTGGGATTACCTCCATAGGTCTACAAAGTAGCCCAAACACCCCTTCATCTGTCTGTTGTGAAGGGACAGAACCATGTCAAGAAGGTGTATAAGACATGGCAATGTCGTGTAGAAAGACAATGCCATTCTCCTAGGAACATGATCAAAGTGGAGGTAGATAAAAATGGATCATCTGCTGACCTGAAACCATGTACAGCTGTGCAAAAATATACTCCAAGGACAAAAGAGGAAATGTGCTTCCACCCACAAAAGTGGTCCTTCCAGTAGTATTCTTCAAATATTAAAATAACATGTTTAGGCTAAATGACAAAAATGAGTGAAGAATATGCAAAAATTTGGAGGCAAATCAAAATTCAGTTCCATGTGATTAGAAATTGAACAGGAGATTTAAAGCTGTCACAGGGTGGCATGAACACCAACAGCAGCAAAAGTAGATTTTACTAAAAATCAAAACGCCAATTCATTCATTCAATCAAATTTTAGTACTTGAAATCCAGACATAGTCTCCCTTTCAAAATACCAGTTCTAAAGTCTTAAACATTTAAAATCCAATTCAGTCTTTGAACAAGTATCAAGATCTCATACAATCCCTTTCAAATGCCTTTCATAATTAGCTTGTTATTGTTACTGACTTGCGGTGTTGTTTCCCAAGTACTTTATGGCTGATAGGTTTTTTTAGGCTAAATTTAAGTGGAAAATTTACAGGTTAAGAAAATTTTGGAATTTGAAGCATCCTAAATATTTTCAAAAAGAAAGAGAAAGAAAAGGAAAGGAGAAGAAGGGAAGATGGCAGGAAAGATTTGTAGTAGCAACAGAACACAAATATTTTGTCCAAACCTAAGGTTCCAAAACTGAATGAAAGATTTCTAGCTAGAACCTAGTGATTCATCAGGCTCAGATTGTATAAATTTAAATGTGTCTTTATTCAGATATGTAAAATAATAAAAACTAGGAGGCAACTCAACATCTTAATAATGAAAAATTGAAAGTATCAGAACTAGATGGAGTGATGAAAGTCAACAATTCTCTACCACCAATAAAAAATTAAATCTTTGAAATATAACCATTATTCCATGTTTAAAGATTTCAGGGAGATGTACAGGGAGAATTCAGTTTAGGATATACCACAAGAGAATGTGGCTCCTACTCTAAAAATAAAAACAGTTGTAATATTTTTTGAAGTCATTTTCAAAAAATGAGCTGAGTTGCCAAATCAACCAGGTAAGCTGAATTCCAAAGTGTGACAAGCCCTTCTGAAGAAAGACAGATGCGTACAAAGTGCTTAACTTTTGGTAAGGCATGGGAGAGAGAGAGAGTGAGTAACCATGTAAGCAGGTAAGAAGAAAACAATTGGAATTGTATTGGATTCTTAAAGATTTCAGGTAAAGAGATTGTAAGACTTATTTTGGTAATTAAAGAATAATCCTTAGAATCCTTTAAAAAAAAAGTTTATGTAGTTTTGAGAGAAAACATAAACAGGGGAAGAGCAGAGAGAGAGGGGGACAGAGAATCCCAAGCAGGCTCTGGGCTGACAGCAGGGAGCCCCGTGCAAGCTCGAACCCACTAACTGTGACACCCTGACCCAAGTCAAAGTTGGAGGCTCAACCAACCGAGCCACCCCAGTGACCCCTTAGAATCCTTCTTACTAAAGTAATTAAAAACAACAACAACAACAATAGCTAACATTGAGTATGAGTTTACTGGATTCCAAGCATTATGCTAGCACTTAACATACTTTATCAAATTAGACCTCACAACCTCATAAGAAAGGACTATAAATATCCTTATTTATAGAACAGAAAAGGGTACATAGAGTAAGTAGTTTGTCCACATTCCCAGTCAGTGAGTAGCAAAGCTGGGATTCAAACCTACACATTCTAACTACAACATGGATACTACAGAGTCTCTTTGAATCCAGACATACTTAATGCAATTTAAATTGTTTAAATGCTTTCTTTTGCTCCATTTCATAGTAAACAAGAAACATTCTATTAATTGTTCCTTTACATATATCAAGATAGAATGCTAGAAAAGTCATGTTTAATATAGAATTAACTAAGAATTTTTACCTTCAGGTAAGACTGCTATTACTTAAGACTGCTAATCTACATGAGGAAGGTAGAAAAGAAAACAGAGCAAATCAGAATAGAGAAAGAACCCTTTTGTTCTTGCCCCAATCTGTCCATCACAGAAAACATCAAACTACAGAGATCGAAAGATTTACTTTAAAATTAATGGAGGGAAAAGGATCCTTTTGAAATTTGATGGCAGGTAGAAACTTCTTGCTATGTAATTGTTGTTAGTCTTTTGTTCCCTTAAGCTAAATAACATAAAAAAATTAAAGAAATCTTTAAGATTTCATGCTATGATGGAACTAAGAAAAAAGCACATCACTCTTCTATTTAAATACAATCTCTTGTCATATTTAATTTTCAAAAAGAACATTAATATATTACTGAACATATATACATATATTTATTTATTTATTTATTTATTTATTTATTTATTTATTTATATATCTTATTGTCAAGTGTAGTTTCCAGTCTTTTTTGGCCTCTCCTGTGCCTTCATTAATATTGACTATCTTGTCCCTTTTACAATAAACACTTTCCCAATTTACAAAGTTACTTTGTATTTTTTTTTTTGAGAGAGTGGGGAATGCACAGAGAGGGGACAGACGGGTGAGAGACAGAGAGAGACAGAGACAGAGAGAGAGACAGAGAGAGAATATCTTAAGCAGGCTCCATGCCCAGGGCTGACTGAGCCTGATGCAGGCTGGATCTCAACAACCATGAGGTCATGACCTAAGCCGAAATCAAACCTGAGCCACCCAGGAGCTCCAAAGTCACTTTGTATTCCATCTCAAACTTCCAAACAGTACTAAACACTACTTACTCTGATGTCATTTCCAGAGATAAAACAATTATAATTCATCTATCCTAGATAATGATCTAGTAATTCTAGTTTTAGGAATATAGTCACACCTCTCCACTAAAATGGGGCATGGGGCATGCTGAGCAAGATTAAACAAATACAATTAATCAGGGGAAAAAAATAATCCATATCAGTAGCAATTACATGCAATTCTTGAAGAGACCAGACAGCAATTATATATGTAGCTGATAATCTCATCTCTTCAATGGACACAATTCCTTGTATCAGACACCTGTACCAATTTAAACTTTTATTTACTTAGATAGAAAACAGCCATGATTAGAAGACATGCTGAAAAAAATGATTCCTATTTCAGCAAGCTAATGTTTTTCTGTTGCCAGGGCAAACTGTTAGTAAGGTATCTATTACAGAATTTGAAGACAGATTTTCAAAGTTGAAAGGCTCTTTTTGAAGTCCTATAGAGGACCTCCTGTCCACCAATTCAGATATAAAACGTATTCTGACAACTAGAAATGTTCCCTAGTTCCTAGGTAAATCCTTGCTAAATCCTACCACTAGAAATTTCTCATCTTTAAATTTAAAATCATCCCATTAGATCTTCCTATCTATACGATCTCCTTTATATCTCAAAATTTTGTTTATTCTCATCACGACATATTATTTTCTTGTTTTCTTTCTCCTCCAGAAACATTCCCTCTGTCTTTCTTGAAGGAGACTATAACTTTTTTTGACAAAATTATTTTTTCTAATCAGTTGCCAACTTAAGGGAAAGGATGTAGATTCCAACCCAGGGCAACTGCTTTCTCCTTAGCCAAAGTAACATAAAGGTAGCTTTATATAAAAAATCAGAATATTGCATTTAAAAATATTTTCTGTAACATCAGAACAGTTTAATGAGTTGTGACAATTCAACCTAGTATCTTCACATAGTTTAAGGCAAAATTAATTTGTGAGCATATCCCTTCTATAGGCCAATTTCGCTTACTTTCAAGAAAAAACTAAAGGTTCGTGAATACCTTAATCAAGAAGTAGTCACTTTTCAAGCTAAGCACCAAGCCTGAAACAAACACATACCTGGACAAGATAGGTTTTAGGTTTAAATCCAACAAAAAGCGAATCATTTTTTTAATGGTATGTCATACTATTTTTTAAGGTAAGTCATCCAGCATACCGAAGTAATACTCCAATATTAATTTTTGTGATGACGCGGGCCTGCTTACTTCCGAACTTTATAAATCCTCTCCATTTTTATTAGGGTTGGAATTTGTTCCCCTTCTCTCTTCCAATGTTTTCCAAGGGTCACAGTTATGGTATAGTGTGCACAACAGATTTCGCATGGTCATCCTATCTGGAACATGGCACACTCCCTCCTCTAGCTGCCCCCAAACTCTTCTCTGCCGAGACAGGCTAAAAGCAGCTGGTTTTTAGACGGCGACGCAACCAGACGCAGCCGGTCTTAAGAACCGAATGGCCCTGCTCGTGGCCCCGAGAGTTGCGCTATAAAGCCCTCTGCAAACATACAGTCACCGTATTCGTTCCCTTGCTAACATTCATGAAATTCGTCAAGGCTGAAAGGGTATGCGCAGCCTTCCCACTGCACACGGGAACCACTGGTCTGCTCACCTGAAATTAAAACACCGCCTCGCCTCTCGTTCGAACAGCGCTTTTGTTTACAAGACGCTTTCACAAGCGTTATCTGACTTGACCCTCACGCCAAGCCTTCGAGATGACCCCCGATATCATTAGTGCCTGTTTTACTGTTGAGGAAAGGATCCTGTCCGCAGACCGGTGCTAAGGGTCACCCTCTCCCCGATGAAAGAAGCAGCTTCCCGGCGGAGGGGACAGCACATGTGACGCCCGCGGCCCCCATCCTCTCACCTGGCCAGCGGGCCGGGCTACCACCTCCTCTCCGTGACCGGGAACTTAGTTAGGCCCGTGGCGGCGGGTGACCGGGGTCTCCGTGGTCCTCTCGATCTCCGCTTGCTCTCGGCCTCAGACCCTCGACCCCACAGTGACTCACGCTCTCCCCATCGGGCTCACGGTCCGATCTCGCCAGACAGTGTCTGGAAGGACCGGGAAACCCCGCGTCGGCCGCAATCGTCCAGGATTTGGGACCCACTCTCCGAGGCGACGGCGGTGATGATCACTAGAAGGCCCGCAGGCTCCGCCGTAAGGAAAACGCGTCCCCAGTCAAGAGGCTGACATTTCCCAGGCAGCCTGAGCGCCGCCCACTTCCGTTTCCCCGCCTACCCCATGGGTCGCCCAGCCTCCAGCCGCAGGGGGTTGTGGGTATCTCAAAGGCGGGTAAAGTAGCCAGGAAGGAAGTAGCGGAGAGCCTGCTAGACTGCAAGTCAGGGCTGAAACTACAGTTCCCAGCAGGCAGCGGGGCTGCAGACGGCCGCGGCGGAGGAGAGCGAGTAGAAGAGCGTTGCGCGCGCGGTGAGGATGGAACGTTGCTAGAGTTCGCGGGTCTTGCTGCTGGGGGTCGGAGCTGCATGCCGCGAGCCGCCGCGTGCCAAAGCGGGAATCCCGGTGGCGGACAGTTCTGCAATTAATGCACCCATTTAAAACTCCAGAACTTGTGGACGCCATGCACAGGTAAACGGATTGCAAAAGGGGGCAGAGCGTGCATGAACCGTCTTAATTGTTTTAGGCCGCGAAAAATGCTACTTGCTAATATTGTTACTAATGCTGTAGAGTGAATAGTTGCTTAGCCCCTTTGGGAAAGCGTGGATGGCTGGATGCTTTAGTGCGGTGATCAGTGTGCGGTTTTATTTGACTTCCCTTACTGAGCTTTCCTGCTATTTTCAGTCGCTGTATGATTGCTCTCCCTCTTGTCTATTCCCTCCACTTTAAGACATTCTCAAGGCCTTCTACGTGATCGTAAATCAAAAAGCCTTTTTGATTTGCTTGGTTATTTTCTCTTTCCTACTTGGAAACTCGCCGCCGGCGCTTAAGATATGCAATTTTGTGAGCCACTGTGAAAGTTTTCTGCATTGCATAACTTGCAGTTTCATTTAGGCCTATCTTTTAATTACTCGGGTGTGTTTTTGAAAGGAACGGGCCGGGGCGGGGGGGGCTTTTGTGCATTTCTGCAGGAAACACCTCCAGGAGATTCCTGACCAGGGTAGCAACGTTACTACCAGCTTCACATGGGGATGGGATTCTAGCAAGACTTCTGAACTGCTGTCAGGCATGGGGGTCTCCGCCCTGGAGAAAGAGGAGGTGGACAGTGAGAATATCCCCCAGGAACTGCTCTCAAACCTGGGCCACCCTCAGAGCCCCCCACGAAAACGGCTGAAGAGCAAGGGGAATGACAAGGATTTTGTGATAGTCCGCAGACCTAAACTAAATAGAGACAGCTTTCCAGGTAAGGTAAACTGGCGGTCACATAAGAGGTGTATTGAACTACTTTATTGGTAATCTTTGTTTAGTGATCTTTAGGATGGCACATTTTCAAAATTGCCTACTTCTGAAGTCATTTTCCAAAAAAGTGGGACAAGTCATTTTCACAAATCTGCAGGAATCTTGGTAGATATATATTTTTAGATGCACAGTTGACTTTTAACCCATGTGAAATTTTAACCCAGGAGAAGACATACCTACCTCTTAACTTTGAAGTGAATCTGCATGTTCAAAGGCCAGCTCGGTGCTACTGATAAATGGGAACATAACCAATAATCTTGTAGGATTTTGTTATTGTTGTTTATATTCTGCTCTGTAGCCTTGGTTGAGGGTTTTGGGGTTTTTTGTTATTGTTGTTTTGTTTTTTGGCCATATTTGCTTTAGTGATTTCCAAAGAACTGCTAAAGTGAATGTTAACTATGTGTAGGGACTTCTCTCCCCAGGTCCCTCCCAAGTGGGATTCTTCTGGTATGCTGTGTCTACATTACTGCCAGCATTATGTGTTCAGTCACCCAGCCAAAAACCTGAGGGTCAGTCCCATTCTGCCATCCTCCAGCATCCAGCCAATCATTGAATCTTTCCCTCTTGTCTCCAGGATGTTTTTCAAGCTCTCATTATCTCTTGCCTGAATATTGGAATGGCTCATAATTCCAGGCTTATCCTCTGCAGATCCATCCCCAGAGCTAGAGCAGACTGACTGAAATGTAGAACTCACCATATCATTTCTGGCTTTGATAGCTCCCCGTCTCCAGGCTTTTCAAACAGATCAGCATGTGCCTCCCAGAGTGGATCAGAGCCCCAAGAGTACAGAAGGCCATAGGGTAAAGGTAGTGCAATAATACTGTTTCTTGCTAGAAGGTATTAAAAACATTAAGCCAGCACATTTTTGCTGAGCACTTACTGTGTGCTAGGCATTGTTCTAGGTGTTAGGGATTGTTAGGGATTTGGCAACAAACAATGTAAACATTCCTGATCTCAGGAAGCTTCTGTTGGAGAGAGAGGATGCAACAGACATAATAAATGTGATATGTAGAATGTTAGAAAGTAATAAATGCCATGGCCCAAAACAAACATAGAACAAGTTGAGAGGGATTGGAAGTCCTGGGGTGGGAATATGGATTGCAGTTTTAAACAGGGTATTGAAGGGAAGCTTCACTGAGACATGAGCTTTTTAAGTAAAGGCATTAAGTGTGAGGAATGTGCCACGCAAATATCTTGGAGAAATGGGTTCCAAGCAGAGGGCATAGTCAGTGCAAAGACCTTGGGGCAGAAGCATGTCATGTTTGCTCAAGGAAGAAGGAAGACATGTGTGGAATGAGCTAAGGGTTGAGTAGTGGGAGATAAGGCTAGAGCTGGTATTGAGCAGAGTTGTGATGTGACCTTTTAAAAGGACACATTGATGGGATTAAACTGTAGGTGGTCAAGGGTAGAAATTTAGAGATTTGTTAAGAGGTATGGGGGTAGTAATAAGTGTCACGTTCTGGATAGATTCTGACGTTAGAGTTGACAGAATTAGGCCATTGAGGTAGTCTGTAGAAGAGGTGATCAGAGGCTAAACAGGAATTGGGTGGGTGATAGCAGAGAAGAAGAGACAGATTAAAGAAATATTGAAGACGAAGTCTTACAGAGCCGGGGTAAATAAGTATATTCCTTAGTCCTCCCATTTGACTATCTTTGAAAAAGGGTTGGTTGTTTGTTTGCTTTGCTTTAAAAAATCTGTTGTTTTGGGGTATTGACCCTTTCGTTAGGAATGAGAACCTACAGGTTATCGTCTGGAAATCTACATCAGGGGAGGGGGTGAATTAATTAGAAAGGCAATAAAGGATTGTGATCAAGTCAGACAGATCTGGCTTTGCATCCTAATTCTGCTATTTACCAACCTTGGGAAGTTATTTGAGCTCTCTTTGCCTTCATTTCTTTGTGAAATAGAATAATAATACCCACTTCATAGGTCGCTGTGAGGATTAAGGGAAAGAGCGCCCACAAAGCTCTTAGCATGTTGTGTGCACATAATACACAATAAGTAAATCCAGTTAATTTGGTCAACAAAATTTCTGACACTCATTTGGGAAGCTACTTCACTTTTTCTTTTGTCCTTAGTCCTGTTAGCCTGACCTGGTTAGTACAGAATTTTTTCTTTCAGAATTTAATGTTTCTGTTATTTTTAGCGTCTGGAGTGTAGCACTAGCAATTTGGTGTTTGACCAGCCAAATGTGGTGACAGACACCACATTTCTGCTAAGATGAGCATATTTTGATTAACTTGTCCAGGGCCAGTTGCTTTTAAACATTCAGTGTGATTCCTGTATGTCCTTCCGCATTCATACACAGAGATAGAGATGTATAAATAAAAAAGTCATTGTTAAGCAAGGCACTGTGGAAACAAGAGAGATTAAGGGATGGTTGCTGGCTTGTAGGACATTGCAAGTCAAGTTGAGGAGAAAGACAACACACCCTAAGAGAAGCTCACGGCAGAAGATGGCGACCAAAACACTAGCATCCAATGAGTAGTCTAGGTAGTAAGTGCAGTTGGAGGCCAGAGGAAGGGAACCCCTTGGGCCAAATTGAACCAGGTACAGCTTCCCAGGTGCAGAAGGGCTTCCAGGGTGATTCCCAGTGGACGTGGACAATCTTCCTCCTTCCACTCAGCAAAAGTGGAGGCTCTGAGGAGAGGGAAAGATCTGGAAATGGTCCACTCAATATGTCTACATTGTTAAAACTGACCTCAAATATATATGCCTGAAGCAAGAAGAGAAAAAACAATGTTTTATTTTTATGTTTGTTACTACCTAAGGGAGAGGCAGGAAGGAAAACTAATAATCTACTTCCTATGTGTGTGGAATTGCACACAATATAGACTGGCTAATTGGTATGGAGTGTGGAGAGGTGGATTCCCTGATGCAGGATGAGAGACAGCTGGGTAGAGGATTCCCAGTGGGCCTCCAGTGTCTGTCTTTCTGTCTGTCTCTCTGTCTCTGTCTGTCTGTCTCTCTCTCTCTCTCTCTCTCTGGATCATCATTCCAGGGAGTTTTGTCTGCAGTTGTCAAGACAGGTGGCTAATGGCTCTGCCAGGATTAGGGCAGAATAAGCCACACCTGCTTTATGTAGGGATCTGGTGACAGTGGCCCTGGGCTGGGAGTTTTTCCTGGTTCCTCCCTCAGCAGTCTCCCTGCAGGCCCTCAGCCAGACTCATACACATCTGGCAACTAAATCCTCCTCATCTTTTTATTTTGGAAGATAAAAACTGTGTGGCAAACGCTGTATCAGGACAGGTCTGTTTTGCCCTCGGGGTGAGTGTATGGAAGGAATTGGAAGTAAGTGGCCCAGTAGTGGGGTCAGTAACAAGCCCAAACAGGACAACTTCATTTTATTCATGTCATTAAATGCCTGTCTTGGTCCCTTTTCTCCCTACCCTCCGCCCCAGTGAAAACAGTGAAACACAGTGAAAACACCGTTGAACTAATTTGTTGATTAGCTTTCCCAGGGCTGTTAAACTGCTTGACATTCCAGAGCCTGCAGTGGTTCTCAGACTGGAGACTCTAAAGTTTAGTGTCTGCTGATATCCCCAAAGGAACTTGTTCAAAGTGCAAAATTCCTGAGATTCAGATCCAAGAAGTCCTGCCTTGAGCCCGGGAATCTGCTTTTTAATGCTCACAGGCAAACATTTTTCCTCCAATTTTTTTTTTTTTTTAAACCAGTAATAAATATATTTTACATTGCGATGCTGGGTGTGTGCCTGAAACAGAAATCTCACAAAACTGTAATTCCCCTTGCTAAGATACTTCCTATTGTGTTCCATTCCATTCTTTCAAAACAAGGCTGCTTCAACTGAATTGATTTCATGACTCACCAATGAATCTCAGCCCCCGGCTCCCAAAACTCAGCTCTGCAAGAGCCTTTATAGGGCCCTATGAGGCATCTCTTTGCCCCGCAGCTTCCTTTCATTTATTCATGCAGCCAGTAATTAATACTGAGCATTCTAGAGGTTACTAATACAGCAGTGAACGTAACAGGCAAAAGACCTCCTCTCAGACCTCTTAGAGAGTGTATATACTTTACCTTATTCTCCAAATCCTAATTTCCATGGTTTCTCCACTCTCCCCACATTTCAGAGTTGAGCAAGTTTCTTACAGAAGTAGAGGGTTCTGGGGCTGAGGGGATCATTTGGGACCTGCTTTTGTTTTACTGTGTTTTGCTTGGCAGAATGTTTGTGGTTTTTCAGAAAGGAAGCATAGATTGTTAATACCTAAAACAAGCTAACACAAGCAAATGTGAAGTGAGCCCCCACCCTTAAATATAAGAAACGGGAGGTGTGAGTGCTGGCTTATCCTTCAAGTCTAATTTGTTTATCCATGCTGAAGGAGAGGAGCAGTTTTGAGAGTCAAGAGTTTGTTTGTGATTAAGATTTGGAATTTTAATTTGAATCTGAGTGTGGGTGATGTTCCAAGAAATAAATATTGCAAGGAAGTTGAGTAACCTATAGGGGTGCCTGGGTGGCTCAGTCGGTTAAGCATCCGACTTCGGCTAAGGTCATGATCTCACAGTCTGTGAGTTCGAGCCCCGCATCAGGCTCTGTGCTCAGAGCCTGGAGCCTGCTTCGGATTCTGTGTCTCCCCCTCTCTCTGCCCCTCTCCTGCTCATGCTCTGTCTCTCTGTCTCAAAGATAAATGAACACATTAAAAAAAAAAAAAAAAAAAAAGATGAGTAACCTATACTGCAAAGATTTCATACATGGAAAATTCTTCAATAAGCCGCTCTCCCCAGAGGAGTTTGAGGCATGGGCAGTGGCGAAGTTATAGACGTGGACAGCTGGGTTTGCACGTGAAGGGTAAGTGGAAATGATGGTGGCTGAGGGTGACAGCCAGCAGGTTTGTGAATCTGGCCTGTTTTCACCCCTTCATGGCTCCAAAGTGTGTTTAACAGCCTTTGTGTAGTTGAAGACTGGTGGCCGTGGGCTTAAATAATTGTTTCCTTTTCTGTGCAGGGCTGGTGTGCAGCCTTCGGGGTGTAGAAGAGGTGAGTGGAGGAAAGTCCTGCTCTGGACTCTCCCATCCACTCAGGCAAACAGACCAGGCAGCAGAGGAGTCAGGAATCCAGGAAACAGATGGCTGATGTTTGGAGAATTAAGTATGGCAAGTAAAATTAGATTAAGCATATCACAAGCCTGGATACCAGCCGCTGGAGCTGGAAGACAGACTTCTGCCCCATCTGCTTATACAGCAGCCAGTCTCAGGCTTCAGTACCTCTAGCGAGGGGCCCTAAGGTCCATGTCCTGTGATCAACTGAGGGAGTCCTGGGGACTTGGCTGCCAGCTGGGGCGTGCATTTCCTTGGCCTTCGTTCCTTCCCTTCGGGAGCCAGCCTGCTTGATAACTCTTAGCATCTTTGTTTTACTCCCTCTCTCTGCCAGCCCTCCCTCCCTAGCCCTGATTGAGTTCTCTTCGCATTATAAGTCAGGTTGAATTCTTACCTTCCTCCGTCTTGTAGAGCATCAAGCACTTAGAACAGGGGAGAGTGTGGGATGTTAGAGCATCCTGTGGTAGAAAGGACATCATTTGGAGTCAGACCTGGGTTTGAATTCCCACCCTGCCACTTGCTAGTTGTGTGGCCTTGTCGCACTTGTGTGTTCTTCTGCACTCCTCCCACCTCCCATCTCACAAACTACTCGTGTACTGACCCAGGTACATTATCTTTTCGTCCTGGGTTTTTGTCTTCAGGCTTCTTGCCTCTGCATAGCAGCACCGTGCCATTCCTTTGCAGGTACAGGGCCCACACCTGCAGTGCCCTCTGCTACCTGGCCAGCCTTCACATAGCCACCTCTTGGGGCTCTGCACCTGCACCTCAGGGTGTGGGGTTTTGGCATACTCAGAGCAGCCCCAGCTTTGCCTCCTGGCTCTCCTGCCTAACAGCCAATAGCCCCTTGGTGAGGTTATTTAACCCTGCTGAGGCCAGTTTTCTTATCTGTAAGATGGCATGCTACTAAATACACAGGGTTGTTGCATTTAGAGTCAGTGTGCTTAAATAAATGCTCGAGACTTTAGGGCTTTCAGTAAATGGCAGTGTTTAAGTGTTAAGTTATGTATTTGTTTATTAGTTTGTCTCCAAGTGAGGCTGTTGGGCAGGGACTGTAGCTTACACCCAGCTCCCAGCACTTGTGCATTAATTAGGCACCCAGGAATGTTTGCTGAAGTGGAGCCATAGGCCAACCTTATCATTTTACAAATAAGGAAACTCACTGGTCCTAAGAAGCCAGCAGTCTTGCCTGTGTGTAGAATAAAGCCAGCATTCTTCTTTGGGCTGTCAGTCATTCCTTCGTGAAACATCATTTGAGTACTTTCTAATATTCATTGTCAGGCTCTCTCCTAGGCATTGGGTGTGTGGTATTTTCTTGATTAGCAAAGGGTAACTAGTCAACGCAAATGCAAACGCAGAATTGGCATATTCAGTTTGCATGAAGGGAGAGTAAAAGGTATGATGCATCTAGCAAAGCTTTATTGGATGCCAGTTACGGGCTTAGTATTGTGCGGTGTGCTGGGTGTGCAAATCTGGGTATGGGGGCTGTGGTGGTGATCTGTAACGCTCCTCTGAGGGGGTAACAAGTTTAAGCTGAGATCTGAAGGATGAGTAGGAGTTGGACGGACGAAGACATCCAAATTCTAGTGTTAACCTTACTAGTGTGCTTCACTGCTTAGCTTTGCTGTCCTCTGCAAACCTCTGTGTTCCTTGCTGCCAATAGTGACTAGTTTTCCTCCTCGCATTTAAAAAAAATTTTTTATTAGAGAGAGAGAGATCATGAGTGGGGGAGAGGAGCAGAGGGAGGGAGGGGGGAGAGAGAGAGAAAGAGAGAATCCCAAGCAGGCTTCATGGAGCCCAATGCGGGGCTAGATCCCACAACCCTGGGATCATGACTTGAGACGAAATCAAAAGTTGGATGCTCAACCAACTGAGCCACCCAGGTGGCCCTCCTCCTCGCATGTTAATTACCTAGCTCATGTTGTTCTAATTGTTTCTGATTTCTTGTATGTTCCCAATAAAATAGGCACCAAATTCAATAATTTATTTCTCCTGCCCTGCACTTCACAACAAGCCTCCCTAATTTCCTTTTCCACTGTCTTTAGAGGACGCATCGTGCCCCATCCATAGCCCCTTGAAGCTCAGCACTCCTTTATGTGCCAGGTTTTCTCCTGCATACAGATATGACTGCTTGATGCCTTTCTCTGGGCAGGCATGTGGGAGTTAACATTTCTGCCCCACTCCCAGAAGCCCACACCCAGTGACTGAGAGTTGTTGGTGGATTAATACCCCAGCACCCATGCTCTTGGCTGAGACAGACAGCTCTGGGGCAGGGTGCTACAGGGTCTCCTGGAGTCCCTGGCAGACTTGAACTCCACTTGGCAATGGCGATAACCTGCTGATTAACATTTCCCCGAATTAGCTTCTTTCCCTTCCATGTCTCTTCACTTTCCAATGCTTCCTGGGATTACTTAGCAAAATAAACTACTTGACTTCAGGTCCTCAGGATCTGCTTCTGGGGGTCCCAAACTTAGATAGAGGGCTGTTTGGGCCTCTTGGTCAATCACATGCTCCAGCCCTCATCCAAACCCTATTAAAACCCAGTGTGTTTTCAAATAAGTGAAATTCCAAGCAGCAGTGAAAAGTCATCACAAAAGGCAAATGTGCAGCTTTAATGGAGAGAGGAGAGAGATAGAGGCAAGAAGGAGAAAGGAAAGTTTGACTCTGCTGCTTGATGTCTTCCCTTATATTATTTAATCTCCACAGGGAACTACTTTCCAAAATAAATCATTTTATTCCTGTTCCTGCAGATGTAGAAACCGAGCCCGAGGGATTAGGTAACTTGCTCAGTATTCACAGACTTGGGCCACAGAGATGCATTCCCATCAGCATGCTTCCCTTCCAGTGGTTCTCACCCTCGGGGAGGCCAGGCACCTGGTGTCACGAGGAGTGGACAGATCGTAGTGCAAGCCCCAGTGTGGTCTCAATATCCTGGATTTGAAATAACGAAGCGTGTGACTTTGTTGCCAAATCCAATGCTAGAATCTGATCTACGTATTCAAGAGGCACCAGAGGTCAGGGAGTTCAGAAGAGTTAATGGAAGGAGAACTTAAGAAAAGCTAATGTATCAACTTTTTTGAATTTGGGAAGCAGAGCAGGAGCCGTATTTGAGAACCCCTGTCCTCTGTCCATGCTGAGCTTGGAGGAGCCTTGTGGTGAAGGGGGGTTGTTGCCGCACTGAGAAGCCTCAGGGTGATCTCCAGCTGCCTCCCTGCATTGTGGTCCAGGGTCAGCATGGATGGTCTGCCCTCATCCCTTTACTTCTGGTTTCAGGGCCTCAGTGAATCATTTTGTCCTCAGGGAGGGAGGGGCAGGCATTCATTGAGCAACTGCATATTTCCTCATTTTTCAGTAGAGCCCACTTCCTCCAGGAGGGCTTCTCTGATCTCTCCTCTACCACCATCCACTGCACAGCACAGCACAGCACTGTGATCCCTGTTGCAGCCCATTATGATACTTCATTGAAATTTCCCATTTGTGTCTCAAACCCTGAGCTGGCCATCCCTTTTCATATTTGTAGAACAGACACCCACAGATAGGACATGTTCAATAAGTATATGCATGTATATATCATACGAATGTATCAGACACCATGCGAGTTCCAGGAAATACAAAGATTATTTTTTTAAAAAATACTTTTTTGTTCCCAAGAACTCATGGCCCAGCAGGGGCAGGGGCTAAACAAATGAGTAAGTAAATAATAAAATTGTGGTTAAAAAAAAGTGACCCATTTTTGGTGATGTCATGGGAAGCCTTCCATAAAGCATTGGGGCTCTAATAGCAACTTGATTTTAAATTAATAGCAATCGGGGCAGGCACAGCACGTACAGGGCCTCTGAGATGTGGCGCAGAATGACTCATTCTATAAATTACAAGTAAGTCCAAATGGCTAGAACATATTTCTAGGTAATGAACCTAGAAAAATGAGTGGGTCCGTGACATAAATTTCATGCCAAGCAGTTTGAACCTTAGGCTACATATTTGGGGGGGACCATGGAGATGTTCAAACTTGGAAAGATTGCCCAAGAATACCACCCAGAGACAGCAAGTGCCACATTTATCACCCTCAGTGCTTTTCTCCATCATGTTCTCCACAGAGCCTGGTTCAGTGTACCTGTGCAGGAAATCCACCTTTTAGATAACGGGGAGGAGGGACAGTGTGTTAGTAATCAGGGTTCTCCAGAGATGTGGAAAAAATAAGAGATGTAGGGAGATGTATTATAAGGACTTGGCTCACACTATTACGAAAGCTGGGAAGTACCCAGGTCCACAGTGCAAAGGCGCAGGGACCAGGAGAGCAGATGGTTCCAGTTCACGTCTGAAGTCAGGAGATCCATGTCCCAGCTCAAAGGCAGGGAGAAAACCAGTTCTCATCAGGACTTGGATTGACTGAGATTCACTCACGTTGGAGAAGGGAATCTGTGTTTCTCAGTCGACAGACTCCAACGTTCATCTCCTCCAGGAACCCCTCACAGACACACCCATGATAGTGTTGAACCAAATATTTAGCCTGCCCCTGACTGGCTAACTGACCCAGTCAAGCTGACATCAGTCCTGTGAACCATCACAGAAGGGAGAGGATAGCGCTAGACTTGGTGTACAATAGCGAGTGGAGGTACAGGGAGACTGACTAGGAAGGTGAGTTACTGAACTGATCTAAACACTCAGTATTTCTTCCATGTATACCTGTTTCCTTCTTGGCCATTGTCCTATTATCCTGATCTTGTGGGTTACGTTCTGTATGTTCCTATGTAAGAGTTCTATTTAGACATTGCTTTTATAAGACAAAACTCATCTTAAAATATCCACCTTTTCCCCCCTTCAGTTTTGTTTTGTTTTTAATGTTTTTGTTTGAGAGAGAGTGTGTGCAGGGGAGGGCAGAGAAGGAGACACAGAATCTGAAGCAGGCTCCAGGCTCTGAGCTGTAAGCACAGAGCCTGACACAGGGCTCAAACTCGCAAACCATGAGATCATGACCTGAGCCAAAGTAGGACCCTTCTACTGACTGAGCCACCCAGGCGCCCCTCCAGTTTTTTGTTTGTTTGTTTGTTTTTTAACACAGCCCAAGCAATCCTCTCAGAACTTTCTGTGCTCCGCGCTCTCTGGTGGTTCCTCACAACATTCAGAGTCAGAGCTGAAGGTCTCATGATGTAGAGTCCTGCATGACCTGGCCCCAACATCTCTCATCTTCTGTCACCTCCCTGCTCATTCTTCTGTTCCTCAAAACAAACATTCTGTTCCCTGTACCTAGAAAACATGGCTCCCTAATTTTGTGCAAGCCTTTGCTCAGTGATCGCTGTCTCAGTGAGGCCTTCCTTGACCGCTTTGTTGAGATTCTGAACACTGGCCCCTGTACCTCCTGTCCTCTCTTTTACTCTGCTTAACTTTTCTGCATAGCACTAATCAATTTTTCCAGATCTTGTAATTTATTTTTACATGTGTGATTGTTTCCTCCCACTAGAATGTAAGTCCCGTGAAGCTAAAATGCTTTGTCTATCTTATTTATTGCTCTCTCCCCAACACCTAGAATGCTCCCTGGCACCATAGTAAATAGAGAGATAGATGAAAGCACCCTTCTGATAGTGCACTTGTAGGCAAATGGACTTCTGAGTGCTTTCTGTAAATCTGAAAGAAAGAGGAAAAAACTTCATTTGCCTTGTAGATAAGGTCAATACTTGATGGCTGAATCCACCACCGAATCCACTTCTGAGAGAAACCAGGCATTTCTTAGCCATGGAGGGCATCAGTGTCTTAGACATTATTGTATGCCATGGAGGGGGGACTTGCTCTGTACCACCTTTAATATAGCCATTACTAAGGTTGGCCAGCAGATGCTGAAGGGAAAAATGATATGAAAAGTATTCTTGGTTTTCTCTTTTCTCCTTTGCTGAGAAGGTGTGGTGCCTCACCGCAGGGTACGGAGACAGTGGGTGAACAGAAAAACAATTGTGGGATGAGTAATTCGATTACCCTGTAAGTTAAATGTTGTGTATCCTTTAAGTGCATGAAAAGACTCAGTAGACTTAATTGGGTGAATGAGTGGTGATTAGAATCAAGACACATTGTTTTTCTCCCTCAAAGGTGTTTCATGGGACTCCCTTCCGGACGAGCTGCTCTTAGGAATCTTTTCCTGTCTGTGCCTCCCTGAACTCTTGAAGGTCTCCAGTGTTTGTAAGAGGTGGTATCACCTAGCGTAAGTATTTTTTACCCCTTTTGGTTTATGTGTGGAAGGAGAAAAGAAGGGTTATTTATTTATTCATTTGGATCTAGTGAAACTAGAAAAACAAGAAAAATACAGTACCACAAAGCAAACTAGGTATCTTCATATATTAATAATAGTGACTTCGTTTCACAGCGGAAGGGAAGAGTCTCCTGGAGGTGTAAACATACCCACCTCGGAGAACTTTTTCCTGTATTATTGCTGGTTGGATGCCGACTCTCGACCAGGTGATGTTCTAGGAGTGAAGGGGGATGCCAACGGTTTCTCACACCCATGGGCCAGGCAGTGAGCGCAGAGGGGAGAACACAGGTCCTGGTATTAGATCCAAATGCGAACCCAGTCTCTGCTACCTAGTACTCTGGGACCTTAGTGATGTTCTTGACACTTCTGAGCCTCGGTCCCCCCATATATACAATGGAGATCGTAGTACCTTCCAGACAGTTAGGAGGATGAAGCATAAAGATGGCGGTGCAGTGCCTGGCTCGTGGAAGCGTGTAGCACGTGGAAACCAATAGTTACGGGTGTCTCTGTTGGTTCGGGATTGCTGCTTTTCAAGTGTTAACGGTGAGCTGCACAGGGAACGTCTTGGTGAGTTGGAAGGCAGTAACAGGCCAGAAGTGGGGGAAGGCTTTGTTTGCAGTTAGAACTTTTGTCCGTTCTTCACCACCTGTCCTCCCTGGCCAGCCACTAGCCATCCTTTGCGCTTAAAGGCCATCTATCTCTCTTCTCCCTGCACATCTCTGGAGTTCTTATTGTGAGCCAGCAAGAGCCCCTTCCCGTCCATTCAGGGGTGTGTGGGCAGTAAGACGCCCCGGGTATTTACAGAGTGGGTTGTTTGCTTAGAAGAGCCACGGGGAGGTGTGCACCCCTGGAATGCTGGAGCCAGTGGTGGCGGAGTTTCCCTGATCCCTCCATAAGTGACCCCATATTGATTTTCTTTCAGCCAGCTCTCCTCTTCATGCAGAGTCTGTTAATCTTTGTATCAGTTGTCATAAAAGCAATAACCAGCATTTATTAAGCACTTGTTATGTGCCAGGTACTGTAGTCGTGCCTTCTTGTTAATAGAAGTCAAATAACACGTTGACAGTTTCTTTATGCAGCGATATTTCAAAGCCCTGCCGGTGGTCTGCTTATTTCAAGTAATATTAAAGAATAAAATTCTAGTAGGCATTGAAAATGTTCCCTCATGTGCTTGATCTCATGTTTTCTTTTTTTTGTTAAGTTGAATTAAACTGTGGCTATTATACAGCCCCCTGGTTTACTGTTCAGTACATTTTAGTACCTCATTTTTGCTTTAGAAACACTATCCAAAATCTAAGTAATATTTTTCCTTTTTCCTTTCACATTAGTTCATACAACTACATATATTTCCATGCATGTATATACGTTTTTTGTTTTTGTTTTTAAGCTTAAAGGGTATTGTAAAACAGCCAAACTCCTTTTTAGGGTTCCTTTTTCCTAGTAGATATTTGATAGTACTATTTCTTAATAAAGTACAGTTGACCCTTCAACAACATGGGGGTTTGGAGCACCGACCCCACCCAGCTTAGTCAAAAATCCACATATAACTTTTGACTCCCCAAAAATTTAACTATGAATAGACTACTATTGACCAGAAGCTTTACCCATAACATAAACAGTTAACACAGGTTTTATATGTTATATGCGTTGTATACTCTTATTCTTACAATAAGGTAAGCTAGAGAGAAAATGTTAAGAAAATCATAAGAAAAAATACATTTACAGTACTGTGCTATAAAAAATCTGCATGTGGGGCACCTGGCTGGCTCAGTCGGTTAAGCGACCGACTTCGGCTCAGGTCACGATCTCGCGGTCCGTGAGTTCGAGCCCCGTGTCGGGCTCTGCGCTGACAGCTCAGAGCCTGGAGCCTGTTTCAGATTCTGTGTCTCCCTCTCTCTGACCCTCCCCCGTTCATGCTCTGTCTCTCTCTGTCTCAAAAATAAACGTTAAAAAAAAAAAAAAAATTAAAAAAAAAAATCTGCATGTTAGTGAACCTGCATAGTTCAAACCCATGTGCAAAGGTCAGCTATAGGGCTAACCTCCCTCCTTTTAGTTATATTTACATGTTACTTAGGGTGATTGTGGTAACTCATTTATGCTTATCAAAAACAGCAGGTGGGATCATTTAGGCAACTTTGAACCTACCTACCTATTCAATAATGTATATTGAAATACATATATAGATGAAGATGGAAGCTAATCTGTGAGATGAGCAAGAAATGGTCAATAGTATCTCAAAAGTATCATAGCTAATTGTATTATCAACTCAGAAACACAGCTTCCTTCGGAATTTGCTTCAAGGTGATTTATGGCCATCTCCCCCTTGTTCTGTAACAGTGGTGAGAGCCTCTGGTATCCAGTGCCCCTGACTTAACTAAGGACCTCCTCTTTTCCAGGTTTGATGAGTCCTTGTGGCAGACCTTGGACCTCACAGGTAAAAACCTGCACCCGGATGTGATTGGCCGGCTGCTGTCTCGAGGGGTGGTTGCCTTCCGCTGCCCACGATCATTTGTGGATCAACCATTAATTGAACATTTCAGGTAAAAAAAAAAAAAACTAGAAAAGACAATTTCTAAATCTTGAGGTAGAAGCAGATGAAAACTTACGTTTTTTCTGTGTCCAGCCTTCTGGCCTATGACAAGTCAGCTATGCAGTGGAATGTTAAGTGCATGCTTTGCTGTATGGCCTTTATGTTGAAACTTGGCACTGCTTACCGTGATCCCATTCCCACTTTAAGTCAGGGTTACTTACGGGCTCTTCCTGAGAGTCAGAGATGCACATTTTGCTTCTCAAGGGGGTGGTCCTCAGCAGATGCTCCTCGTGAGTCGCTTGAGGCAGGGGCCGTGCACAGTACTCAACCAGCCTAGCTCTTGCCACACTGGCCAGTTCTGATAAAGACAGTGTGTGAGGAGTCTTCCTGGATTTTGTAGCTCTGGGTTTCTGATCCAATGGTAGACAGATTTGCAACCTGAAAGAAATGCCCTCTTTTTGTTTGCTTTTTGGAATGTTTTTGAAAAACTGCTTCTCTTTTCCTCGTAGTTTTGCAGTATGGTTTAATGCCATCCCAAGCTTGAGTGGGATGACTAGATACTGAACAGAAAGATAAGCTAAAAATGGCAGAGTTAAGGACAAAACAGGGATCCCAACTCTAGTTCTTTCCCCTTCCCTCCATGGTCATATGACTGCACCCCTCTTCCACTGGTGTTTATCCTTCTCCCATGGCTATTCCTTCTGGGTCTTCTTCACATGTGCCTCTTTTTCTGCTACTCTGGGGTCTGTCCCTGGCTGCCTTCCTCGATCCACACACTGTCTGGACACGCTGTCATACACCCACAGTTGTGCCAGAACCTTCCAATCCTCTTCTCTGGTTCATCCCTCTCTTTCAAACAACTAGGTCCAATTACCTAGAAACTTCCACACCTGTGTTTCCTCCAGGCCTCTCAATATTAACCCTTTACAGCTTGCTCTTCTGCTGTCTTTTCTGTTTCAGTAATTCACTCACTCACCTTTGCCTCGAGGCATCATACGCAGAATCTTCTTGTCGGCCACCTCCAGCTCGTTCTCATGATGCCCACTGACTAATTTCCTAAGCAAAATGGGCAGCACCATTTTGACCTGGCAGAAATCCTCCTGAATTTTAAAATGAGTGAGGGAAAGGAGTTACTAGTAGCAATTATTTTAAGACCAAAATTGTACTTGAAATGTGTAGTAAGGATCCTGTTTGTGATTGGCTGCTCATTTGGGGAGGGGATGAGGTTGGATTTGATCTGGAGGTACTTGTGTGGGCCACCTTACGTAGCCTCTCTTTTCTCCCGTCTGTGTTCAGCTCTTTCCGTGTGCAACACATGGATCTGTCCAACTCTGTAATCGATGTGTCTACCCTCCACGGCATTCTGTCCCGGTGCTCCAAGCTGCAGAATCTAAGCCTGGAAGGCCTCCAGCTGTCAGATCCCATTGTCAAGTGAGTGGCCGTCAGAAACATGTCCCACAGGCAGTTGTTTTCTGTATGTTAATTTTGTTTCTGGAATATATGTGGGGTGCCCTTCTGTCCATCTCCAGATGGACTCAAAGTATCTGTGCTTCTGCAGTACTGTGCGGGACTCATCCAGGCAATGCAAGTTGGCATGCTAACTATATGCCAGGCCTTATGCGAGGTTCTAGACAAGCAAGAATGAATAGAGGCCCACTCCCTGCCCCATTCATGGGAGAGACAGATAATTACAGTGCAGTGTGTTTGTTAGATGCATGCATCCCACAGAGAGACCTAGTTAAATTTAGGGAGGGCAGCCTCCTCAGAGGAAGTGACTCTTAAGCTGAGTATTGCAGATATTCAGGTTGGAGATTCCCATGTGACAAGGTAAAGAAGCAGTCTAGGTAAAGCCGCCTGTGCAGTTCTAAACTCTGAAGTAGTTGGGAACTGCTGGAGTGTAGGGCACAGTGAGGAGGTGACAGGAGGTGAGGACCCGATCATAATGGGCCCCTGCCATGCTATAAGAAGTCTGGACTCCATGATAGGCACTGAAGAGGGAAGTGTCGTAAAGAGAGTGGATCTGAGAATGGAAGGAACATGTCAGAGTTGAAATTTAGGAAAATAACTTGTTAGGCACCTTGGCAGGTTAATCAGACAAGGAAAAAACTAGACTACTTAAGACGGTTTTGTCTTCACTCAGGTAAGAAATGATGAAACGTGATGTAAAAAATACATAAAATTAACTACCAACATTTATTGGGCACTTTCAAAGGTCATCTCATAAATTCTCACAGCAACCTATGATGTAAGCTGTTGTTCAGATATGAAAACTGAGGCACAGAGAGGTTGAATAACTTGTCCAAGGTCTCACAGGTAGTTAAGTGGCAGAACCAAGATTTGAACTTGGTTATAGATTGTGATTCCAGAACTCTAGCTCTTAATCACTGAATTCCACTAACACAAGGCATTTGAGAATGCAGAAGAGAGGGCAAATTTGAGAGAAGTTTAATTGAAAGAACCTGGAGACTTGACAAGTAAAAGTGTGCCTACAAGTTAGTGCTAATCATGGATGAAAAAGAAATAATGTTTATTCCATCATTCTTTTCTTTTTTTAATTTAAAAACTACATTGGGGCTCCTGGGTGGCTCAGCCAGTTAAGCGTTCCACTCTTGATCTCAGCACAGGTTTTGATCTCAATGGTCATGAGTTCAAGCCCCGCATTGGGCTCCACGCTGGGCGTGAAACCTACTTAAAAAAATAATAAAAAATAAATAAAACTACATTGATTAGTATTTCTTGTGTGCTTCCTTTGTGCCAGGCATGTACTGAGCCCTCTATCACATTATATAATTTAATCTTAACAACCCTACCAAGAAGGTACTGATACTGCCATTTCACAGATGAATTAACTGAGGCAAAGCATCCTGCTTGGTGTCATACAGAGTGAGACAGGAGTTGAAACTCACTTCTGGCTCAAAGCCCTGTGTGTTTGAGTACTTAACTTCTCTAGCCTGTTTTCCTCAGAATGCTTACTAATTGAGTAATAGTGCGTATTGGTATTCTGACATTTTCCTCCTTTTCCAGTAACCTAGCACAGAACTCAAATTTATTGCGACTAAATCTTTCTGGGTGTTCTGGATTCTCCGAATCTGCCCTGAAGACTTTGCTGAGCAGCTGTTCCAGGTAAGAATGATGTGAGATTTGATTATAGAACTGTTTTGGCAAATATACAACTATCCCTCCCATGAGAGTAGAATCGAATATATTTCTTGAGCTCTTCCTGACTCTGTGCTCCTGATGGTAACACAGCATCCATCCTTTACCCTCTGAACTTTCTGTTCAAGCTGAGGAGGCAGATCACTTGGGTTTGCTGGGGATACTTGTATAGTGATCCCCCTTCTTTTTTTACTATTAAAATAAGGGAAATTTAGTACTGTGTTTATCAACAGTCCGGTTGAGATTAATCTGTTTATATGTGACTATGCAGTCAGGCCTTTTCCCTATAATATCTGTAGACCTAACTTATGCAAATATCATAAATTTGGGTGGCTCCATGAAAAATAATTTTTGTGTCATATAATAATGTTAGTATATAAATAAAGGCTACAGTTACAGATACTACTAAATGGGAGGGGGACATGGCTCACAGAATACACAATACTGTGTTGTGTGTGTGCATTTGTGTGTCCTTTTTAATAATTCTTAATCTTTCTACTGTAGCATTGTATGTGTGTCTCTTTAAATTTTTTAATGTTTATTTATTATTTTGAGAGAGAGCACAAGCAGGGGAGGGGCAAAGAGAGGGAGACACAGAATCCGAAGCAGGCTCTAGGCTCTGAGCTGTCAGCACAGAGCCTGACATGGGGCTCGAACTCACCAACTGTGGGATCAGGACCTGAGCCGAAGTCGGACACTTAACTAATGAACCGACCACCCAGGCACGCCCGTATATCTCTTTAATCTGTTGAAAGTAGATTACCTTTGGATAAAAATGTTCTCAGTGAAGTAAAATGTGTAACCCTACATTTATTCAGCAGCAACCCTATTCAGGAATAGGTTTTGTGGTTTAAGGGTTGGATATTGTCTTTGAATCCTTCATTTGCTCAGTTAGCAGAGGCCAGGTAAGATGAAGTGGCTTTTTGCAATGTCAGCATTTCTTTATTGGGAATCCCTGGTATAATCCACCGATACATATTTTTTTAGTGTCTCGAGTGATTGTTCAGTCTCTGGTTGTTTGCTAACAACATGGTTGGTTGAAAAAGAAAACAGCCTAGAGTTTCTCCATCTAGTCCTGTAATGAGGTTTGAGCCATCTAGAGGAGAGTGTTCCTTCCATTTCCAGAAGGGGGCATCACTCACTAAGGCAACTTTCTGAGGCAAACCAGGGCAGCGGAGTGTGTCAGGAGGGGAGAAGGCAGTTTCAGGTGAGCAGAGGGAGGTAGCTGCTTAGAGAAGCAGAGGTTCTGTGCGTGAAATGGCAAGGACTCTAGCCATGGCTTTGTGTTCTCTTTGCAGCTTGAGACAGTGCTACCTACAGAACTCATTCCTGTGTTGTGCTTTCACGCTTTCCTTATTTCCCCTCTGGTGTGCAGATTGGATGAGCTGAACCTCTCCTGGTGTTACGACTTCACTGAAAAGCACGTGCAAGTGGCTGTCGCGCATGTGTCAGAGACCGTCACCCAGCTGAACCTCAGTGGCTACCGAAAGAATCTCCAGAGGTCAGGTAAGACCCACTGGACACTGGACCCTTAACAGCGACCACACCGGCAGAAGGTTTCATTTACTGCAGAGCTTCTAAGTGCTGTCCTGCCTCCATTGTCTCAGTCCAGTACGCATAGTCTTGTTCCCATTGTCCAGAGGAGGTAGCAGCTGATTGGAAGGGTTAGGTGATGGACAGCCGGTGGGGAAGCATCAGGATTCGAATCCAGAATCTGGAAGTGAAAGCCTTTGTACTTTCAACCAATTTAAGCAGAACTGCTTTTAGTCAGCTGAATTATTAGGTAAGACCCCCAACATAGAATAGATGAATGCAGTGTTTGATCAGTAAGCAGTGGTGCTCAACCAGGGAGAGTTTTCCTGCCAAGGGGACATTCGGGGACGTCTGGAGACATTTGCGATTGTCACAGCTGCAGGGGTGCTACTGGCATCCAGTGGGCAGAAGCCCGGAATGCAAGAAAGCAATGCACAGGACAGCAGAACACAAAAAGGTAATCTGACCCAAATGTCAGAAGGGCCAAGGTTTGAAAAACCCTGTTCTCAGCCCTGTTTATAAGATCATATTACAA
This sequence comes from Neofelis nebulosa, assembly GCF_028018385.1. Taxonomy (NCBI): domain Eukaryota; kingdom Metazoa; phylum Chordata; class Mammalia; order Carnivora; family Felidae; genus Neofelis; species Neofelis nebulosa. The sequence continues at coordinate 29,217,273 of NC_080782.1, forward strand.
CTCTTCTTAATTCAGTCTAAGAGGATCATGATGTTGTTTAGTTTAATACGGGCATTTGAAGTCAGCGGTAATGTGTGAATAGCCAATAGTCTTTATAAGCCTCGACATTCAGTTGTGCTTTAATCTTCTGATATTGGCAAAACCTCGATTTGCAGAGACAAGTGTTTGCAAATGGCACAGGTTGTTTTTTTTTTTTTTTTTAATGGCTTCCCCTTGAGCTCTCAGGCTGCGGACCACACAAAGCCTTGTGAAGCTGCCACCGCACCTCAGCCGTGTCTTTATGACGTGATGTTAGCTCATAACTGTCTTATTTATTATAGAGTTTATTATACTTTAAAAGATTTGGATCAGACATTTGGAGAATGTATCTTCTTAGAATATTAGTATTTGAGACATGCTTCTCCAGAACAAATGTGTCTTCGGCCAAGTAAGATGTATCAGGCAGCACAGAAGAGGAGCTAGATTCTCGGGAGCGGCCACGGAGTTGAGTCCTTTGCCTGTGCCCAAGTCCAGACGCCCGCATCTTCAGACAGGGGATTCTTTTGTTTTCTTTTTTTTTTAATTTGATTTTTTATTTTTTTAAATTTATATCCAAATTAGTTAGCATATAGTGCAACAGTGATTTCAGGAGTAGATTCCTTAGTGCCCCTGACCCATTTAGCCCATCCCCCGTCCCACAAGCCCTCCTGTAACCCTCAGTTTGTTCTCCATATTTATGAGTCTCTTCTGTTTTGTCCCCCTCCCTGTTTTTACATGATTTTTGTTTCCCTTCCCTTATGTTCATCTGTTTTGTCTCTTAAAGTCCTCCTATGAGTGAAGTCATACGATTTTTGTCTTTCTCTGACTAATTTCACTCAGCATAATACCCTCCAGTTCCATCCACGCAGTTGCAAATGGCAAGATTTCATTCTTTTTTGATTGCCGAGTAATACTCCATTGTATATATATACCACATCTTCTTTATCCATTCATCCATCGATGGCCATCTGGGCTCTTTCCATACTTTGCCTATTGTTGCTAGTGCTGCTATAAACATGGGGGTGTATGTGTCCCTTCGGAACAGCACACCTGTGTCCCGTGCATAAATGCCTAGTAGTGCAATTGCTGGGTTGTAGGGTAGTTCTATTTTTAGTTTTTTGAGGAACCTCCATACTGTTTTCCAGAGTGGCTACACCAGCTTGCATTCCCAAGGGGATTATTTTTTTTAGGCATCTGTAAAAGCAGCAGAGTGTTTTTCTTACCACTCCCCTATACACATGATACTTGTGTTTTACATTTTTCTCCTTTAAATACTGTTTTAAATCTGATTGCAGTATTATACATTCTCAAAAATACAGAAAATATGGAAAAACAGCAAGAAAAACAAATCATCAGTAATCTCACTAACATCTTGCTGCTTTTTTTCCTGCATAAAAGTGTTTTTATTTATTTATTTATTTATTTATTTATTTATTTTTAAATTTTTTTAACGTTTATTTATTTTTGAGACAGAGAGAGGCAGAGCATGAACGGGGGAGGGGCAGAGAGAGAGGGAGACACAGAATCCGAAACAGGCTCCAGGCTCTGAGCTGTCCGCACAGAGCCCGACGCGGGGCTCGAACTCACAGACCGTGAGATCATGACCTGAGCCGAAGTCGGACGCTTAACCGACCAAGCCACCCAGGCGCCCTTAAAAGTGTTTTTTAAAGTGGGACATAGTGCATGAAATACTTTAGAAAACCCTTTTATTCCCTCCAGATAATCCCATTTTTAGTAGCTCTCCCACATCATTGTCAGTGGCTGTTGATATTCCATCAAATAGATAAAGAATGATTTATATTGATTGAATAATAATTCCTTCACTTGATCTCCTTGTAATGGACTTTTAGAGTCTTTCCAGTTTTTTCCTTTTATAAACAACCTTGTCATGAACATAAACAGACCTTTGAGTGCATTTCTAAGGGTGGGATCTTAAAAGTGAAATTGCTGAGTCAAGGATTGGGCTCTGTTCTTAAGGTCTGGGTAGTTCTTGCCAAATTGCCTCCCAAGGATTTTAAACTCCCACCAGTGAGCAGCCTCTTCACATTGAATCTCACCACTAGTTCTCTGCTCATCCCTAATGCAAGAAAAGGCAGTGCCTCATATCTGAATTTGCTGTTTCTTTATTGAGAGTCTTTCTGAATGAAGGATGTGCTAGCTGCAAGGTTGAGGAACTCTGCTATAGGCAAGCTGCTGTTAATTTGTCCCAAGCTTGGCTTAAAACACTTCTCTTGTTCCTCCAGAAAAGAATAGAGAGCCTGTTTACCAAGGTTTGGCAAGAATAATGGGTAATAAAATCGTGCTTGCTAGACACATTCAGGGCAAGGACAAAGACCTAGAGTTTAAGTTGAAGTATGTGTTTTCTTAATTATATAGTGGGAATCAGATTTTTTTAAATATCTTTAACAATGGCACACACTGCTTCACTATTTAGAAGATAATATAAATGTCATTTTAGCTCCCAGACTGGTGCCAGTCCACCCAGGTTCAACTTCCTGCTCTGCCATTTACTTTGTGGTCGTGAGCAAGTTGCTAAACTTTCCTGTTCCTCAGTTTCCTCATGAGTAAAATGGAGGGAGTGGTAGTGAAGCCTGTCTCTTAGAGTTGCAGTTAAGAATAAATGGTTTAATCTCACATAGCATGTTAACGCTAGTGAGAGTACAATAATTGTTGGCTGTTACACCCCCACCGACCTCCCCATGGGGCAGTAGGGGCTGACTGAGGTCTTGGAGGACCCAGCTCTTGGTCTTGGATGTGCCCTTGACTTCTCTAGATGAAATCGCTCTCCCCTAAAATGATGGGTTAGATTTGGGGATTTGTAAGATGCCTTCTGGCTCAGGCAGAGCTCCGGTTAGTGGTGAAATGAAGGGGATCGTGTGTAGAGGGAATCTATACTCGTAAGCAGTGCCTACTATTTACTAACCCTTTCTGCTGAGGGATGGCCAGGGCTTAAGTGAGGGCTGGAGACCAACCAGTTTTACCCCCCCAAGGTTTTGTTCTTTCCTGGGTGGCATCAAAATAACATGGTATCTGATTTTGAGTTTTGTTGATGGCTAGTTGGCTGGCTAGGTGGTGGGTCACTCAAAATTGTACTGTGCGCTTCTTCGTTTTTTAGTCACTCATTAAACAAATGTTTATTGAGCACCTACGATGCACAAAGCCCTGTTCCAGACTTGGGAGCTGTGGCCTTGAACCAAACTGATGAAGTCACCCCTGTACAGCTTATGTTCTGGTGGGTGAGGCAGGCAACCAACAGATGACTAAATGTGATGAAAGGAGATGAGATGGAGGGAGAAAGAATGGAGCAGAGTGACCAGGCAGAGCACAGGCCAAAGGGGTTTATTTTCAAATGGAATGGCCAAAGAGGACCTCTTGGAGGAAGTGATGCTTGAACAAATGCCTGAGTGAAAGGCATGAGCTGTATAGATAAGTGAGGAAAGAACATTCTAGAACTGAGGACCAGCAAGTGCAAAGGCCTTATATGGGAGGCAGTGTGTGAGAGGGAGGAAGGAGGACAGTGATAGGAGGTAAGGTAGCCCAGGGTTCTCTAAGCCAAGGCAGAAGCTTTGTTCGGAATTTTCCTGAGTGAGCTGGGAAGCCGTTGTAGCATTTTGAGCAGGGAATGATGTGATATGATCTCACTCACCTTTAAAAGTCTTCTTCCAGTGCCATGTTGAGAAAAGGCTGTAAGAGCCTCGGGTGGTGACTTTGGAGGTGGTAAGAAATGATCAGATGGTAAAAAGCCAACAGAACAGGCTTCGGTAACAGACTGGATGTGGGATGTGAGAAAACAGTTGAGTGTGACTTCGGGGTTCCGGCCTAAGCAGCTGGATGGGTGGCTTGAGCACCTTCTCTGAGATGGAAAAGACTTAGGGAAGGGGCAGATTTAGAGAAGAAATGAAGTTTTGCTTTTAGGCATGTCACCTGTCACAGTGGGTGTGTTGAGGAGACGGTTTAAAATGCAAGTCTAGAGGCACCTGGGTGGCTCAGTCAGTTGAGCGTCCGACTTCAGCTAAGGTCACAATCTCGCGGTCCGTGAGTTCAAGCCCTGCGTCGGGCTCTGGGCTGATGGCTCAGAGCCTGGAGCCTACTTCCGATTCTGTGTCTCCCTCTCTCTCTGCCCCTCCCCCGTTCATGCTCTGTCTCTCTCTGTCTCAAAAATAAATAAACGTTAAAAAAAAAAAAAAAATTTAAATGCAAGTCTAGGTCTAGGTTGCAGGGGAGGGACTGGGGCTGACGGCAGCCCCATGTTTTCCTTCCCACAGGAAATGAAGCTGGTTTTAAAAATAAATAACATCTACTGATTCATTTTCTGATTGCAAAGTAGCACATGTGACTTTCTTCCAAATTCTGCAAAGGTACCTGTGATTCCGCCACCCTTGTGTATATTTCCTTCTGTCCTTCCCCTGCTACACCCACTGGTTTTGTTTTCACTATACAGTATATCTTTAGTATTTTTTCATGTCATTAAGTGTTATTTAAAAGCTTTTGAAGGGGCACCTGGGGGGCTCAGTCGGTTAAGTGCCCAACTTCGGCTCAGGTCTTGATCTCACGGTTCATGAGTTTGAGCTCCGCATCTGGCTCTTTGCTTTCAGCACAGAGCCTGCTTCAGATCCTCTGTCTCGTCCTCTCTCTGCCCCTCCCCTGCTCTCTCTCTCCCTCTTTCTCTCAAAAATAAATAAACATTAAAAAGGTAAATAAATAAGAGCTTTTGAATAATCGTCATTGGCATTGTGTTCCACAGAATGGAGGGAGGTTAATGGATTAAAATAATTGGGGGAAGGGTTAGTATAGCTATGCTAAAATGAATGTCTTCGTGCACACCTAATTGTTTTTCTAAAATTGGAATTACTGAGCCAAAGTGCCAAGTGTATAATGCTCAGAACACACACACACACACACACACACACACACAAAGAATCTGCTTATCCTAAAAAAAATCCATTTGCTCCCCTGAATGGCTGCAGGAAATTAAATATCCACTTGCAGTGTATGTGAGATCTGCTTAATTATATTTCATCAATTCTGGGTATTATGATAGATTTTTTTTTTTCATTTGATGGCTAAAAAGCAGTATTTCAATTTTATTTTGCTTTTCTTGTTCCATTTATACCTGTTTTGCCAAGTATCTCTTCATATTCTTCACCCATTTTCTATATTTAGCTTTCTCTTCTCTTTATATAAGACCATTAACTGTCTATTGCATGTATGTTGAAAACATTTGCAGTTTTCTGACACTTCTTTAATTCTGTTTGTGTTTTGTGTTGCTTTAACATGGTAGAGTTAAAATTTTTATGTAGCAAATTGTCAGTGTTTCTTTTGTGTGTTCTTTTGTGTTTAGAAAAGCCTTACCTATCCCAAGATCCAGTGAAAGAAAATACTCATATTTTTGCATTTAGGACTTGTTAATATGTATGGAATTTATTTGGGAGTATTATTTGAGTTGGAGAAATAAGTCTTTTTCTGCCTGTGGTATCAATATCATTTTTTAAAAATAATCCATAATTTCCCCTATTGATTTTAAGTGCTACCTTTATAATATGTTGTTTGTTTATATATGGTGGTGTTTGTTTTTGCTTTTTGCTATTATGAATGGGATTTTTGTTTGTTTTCTTTTCTTCCCCAGCCAGTTTTTGCACATACATAGTTGTGTTACATAGTTCTCCTACTATTTTCAGTTGATTCTCTTGGATTTTCTGGGTTCAAAAATCTTACATGCCAAGATGATGACTTTGTGTTTTGTGTCTAATAGAGTGACTCATTGCATTGTCCCAAAGTTTTATTAGCACAATGTTAAAGATAGTGTTAATAGCAGATACCCTTGTGGTGTTCCTCATTTAATCGTGCCCATCATTTTTTCCCCTAGATGTGTCTACCTTAGTTGGAAGATGCCCCAATCTTGTCCACCTAGACTTAAGGTATTTTTTTTTGTTTATTTCTTTTCAAACAAAAATTGAAAAGTCATGACTGATCATTGAAGGAGGAAAGCATCTTAACATGTTGAAGGAACCAAACGGTCAGCTAGTTCTGTCTTCTCCATCTGAATTGATGGATAGGTTGGGAATTTTTTCTTCTGCTCTGTTACAGTGATAGTGTCATGCTGAAGAATGACTGCTTTCCAGAATTTTACCAGCTCAACTACCTCCAACATCTATCACTCAGTCGATGCTATGATATCATACCTGAAACTTTACTGTAAGTATTTTCATTGTCTAAAACTAGAAGACAGGGAGCAAAGGAGATGCCACTTGGGATTAATATCTGTTGTTATAAGTAGCAGATGTTTAAAACTTGAGCATCAATATTAGTGGGCCACAAATAGGTTAGGGAAGACCAGCAAAATAGAAAACCCAAGGCAAAATTTTTTGTTTAAAATATCTAGAAAAGTTGAGTTGATTGGGATAGTTTACTAAACATTTATTATTTACCTAGAAGCAGGTTTAGATATTACAATACTGTACTAGTATCTGGAAGATTTACAAAAGGAGAAGACAGTTTTTACCTCTGGGGAGCTCACAGTAATAACTGGGAGGCAGATCAGTGGAGGCTTCCCCCCCCACCCCATATTTTTCAAATCAACCCCAGTTGACTGTGAAAGCCTCCCTCTGGGCTTGGAGGAAAATTGTGTAATCTTCTAGTGATGGCTGTTCTGGATGGTAGTCAGGGAATGGGAAGAATGGCAGAATGTAAATGGTAAATATCAGAAGAGTCTAATGCTGTCTTGGAATAGGGGGAGATTGAAGTCCAGAAGAGAAAAATGTTTTAACCCAAAGCTGTAAAGTAAGTTAATAACTGAGCCGGGTCTATGTCCTAGGTTTTCTGGACGGATGAAAATAGTCTATATCTAATCCGGTAGCTCTTAGGAGGGTTAATTTTGTACCTGCTCAGCAACTTCCACAAAAATTTGCACAAAGGAAAAAGAAGTCTGATCTGTCTTTCTTTTGGAAAGTGCTATGCTCAAGTCATCCCAGGAATAATATTATTTATTTGTTTGTTTTTAAAAAGTTTCCTTTCTTTTATCCCCAAAGGGCTGGAAGATCCTTCCTCATGTAGAATGTAAATGCATAGCAATTTCATTGAAAACCACAAGAAGTCAGTATCTTGAATTTGGTCAGGTGCCCTTCTTTCTTATTCCAGCAGTATGCCCTGAAAGAGGCTGCTGAGCTCCTGTATGTAGCTCACTATCCAGATGAAGGTAATTTAGCCTCTGGCGTCTACCAAAGAAAGGTGGTGAATTTGAACAAAGAATTTATGTGGTCTTTGAATGATTGGTTTGAATCTTCTAAGTTGGTTTTAAGAATTAATAAATCAGACACTTCAGGTATCTGAAGGTAACTTCAGGTTAACTAGTAGAATTAGAGAGTCCAGTAATTCTATTTTTAATTAATCGCTTTAATTAATCTTGGGGCTCAGGGTCTCTGCTGGTATCTCATTTGAAAAAGCACTGCCTAACAGGGATGCTAGGATTTACATCCGTGGCTCTGAGAGGTAGGGTGTAAATTCATATCCATGGAACTGTTACTGAAATCTCCTGCCCTTTCTAGTATCCCAAACTCCTAGGAGCCTCTAGCATCTACCTAGAAAGACATTTCTGTCTTCCGTCTTTCCTGTCCTTGCCCTCTGGGCTTCAGCCTCATTGCCTGTGCAGCCCCCTGGGGATCAGTGTGTTTTGGTTGCTTTTCTCAAGAGAATCTATCCAGATGTCTCACTTTCGTTCTTTCTCTCCAGAAAAAGAAGCTAAGCAGGTAATCCCCAGATGTTCTTTTTTTTTTTTTTTTTTTTTTTCTTGAGCAGAGGCTAAGGGAAGGCTGTGAGCTCTCACAGTTTAGTATTTTTATCCAGTAGGATAGTAACACTTCCATGGTGTAATACCTGCAGGCAGTATGACTTGATGCTTAAGCGTACAGACCTCAGGTCACAACAGACTTAGGTTTGAACCTTCACTGCCTTCTTGTGACTTGTCTAAATCTTACCTTGAAATGAGAGAAATAGGGGCATCAGGAGTTTAATTTACAAATCAGACCACCAAAAGAGTAACACAGAGAGAAAAGATGCTGTGCTTGAACTTTAAGGTAAAAGAGGATGTTCCTTCAGGCATTATGTAAATAATACGTACATTGATTTACCTTCTGAACCCATTAAGATTAGTTTGCTTGTACCCTATCCCTAGGAGTTTTTCAAGATAAAATGTTATTCTCTCTATTTCCATTCTGGCAGCTGATGTATTTGAAATTCATAGTAAGAATTCTAGGATCCTCAGTAGTAATTTTGAGAAAGCCGTTTATGCTAAAGAATTTTTATTTCTTATCTCAAAAGTGGGAAAATAAAATTTGAATGACTTTCAATCTGTAATGATAGTGCTTTAGAATACTTGGGTAATCAGATTTTTCTTCCCCAGGATATGTCCACATTGTGTCTATTTTCTTATGCCTTTATCAATCTTATCCCATATGTCTGAACTCTCTTCTGATTGTTCTGTATTTCTCATTCAAGTAAGAAAGCCAAGCTGGAGGTAGCAAACTGATCTGGCATTAGGAGAGACTAAATAAAAAGTCTGTTGTAGGGAGAATTCCTAGTTAGGCATTTACTAAATTTTATAAGGAAAACAGGATCGTGTAGTGGAGGTGAGGTATGAACGTGTAAGGGGATCTGTAAATATCTTCTGTTTACTGAGATTCAGCAAAGATACTAAAGACATTACCAGTGTCCATTTATACTTCCTAAATTAGAAGTCATTGCTCTTCAGAGATTTATTCCTATTCACCAGCCTTCAGTTGCTTTTCAATCTAGAAAGATGCTTAGAAATTTGTTCTGCTGTGTTGTAGATGGTACATGTACGAAGGGGCTCTCGGTGTTTTTTTATTTTTGTGGTCTCGTTAAAAGTGTAAAGACTTTCTGGTTTTTTGACTTGGGTTGGTCCATTGTCCACCATCCCATCAAATGCAGCTCCCTCCTTTTTCAGCTGGGACACCTGAGTGTCTTCTGAGAATCTGCTGTCATGTCCTTCCTCGCCAAGCGTCCTTCCCAGCGCTGTTGCAAGAACATTTCCTCTTCTGCCATCCACTGTACCTCCTTTCCTTGCTCCCACCTCTAGGTTCTGCTTCTGACACCGTCCACTGTAGAATGACTTACGGTTTGTCCAATTTGGATATCGCAGCACCTGAATTTTCATCACAAAGTTCTCAAGTACTCAGATTGCACGTCAGAGGGACTTAAGGTTGGGGCAGAATTGCTGTCATCTTAAGCAATGACGAGTATAAACATCTATGAATTGTGATCTTTCTTTGCACTTCTGTCTCTATGGTCCAGAGGTTAGTTTACTTCAAGAACAGCAGTTTGTTCTTCCTGATTTTCTTTGGGGTCTGTTGTAACCTCCAGATCTTATTGGCCTTTTATGAACACCAAGCATATTTATTTTATTTAGATAGTACTCGTATTTTCTAAAGTGCCCTTCATCTTTATTCAGCTAACATGTATTGAACGTCTATGGTGTTTACTATGCTTTGTTGAATGTAGAATAAATACATTTAGAGGGTAGTGGGGTGACTGGGAGAACAGGTTGAACGTGGAAAAGTCCTAAGGCCAGCTGAACAGTTTGAGTTCCGTAAACAAGAGGGCAGCATCAAAGGCTGTGGAGCAGGTGAGTGGGAGGGGTGACATAATCTGAGCCAGGCTCTAGGAAGATGCCTTGGGCACTGTTGTATGGAATAGGCTGGAAGGAAGAAAGATTGGAGGCAAGGTGACAATTACTGTGAGGAAAGTTTGGTTTTTTAGTAGTTACCAGCAAAATGAAAATATAAAGGATGCTTCTAACTCTAGGTCACTGATGTGTTCATTGATCTGCAGTGGGATTTTGTTGATATTCCAAACTAAATATTCCCTTTCCTAAGACTTTGTACTGTGTGTCCCAACCTGGAGCAAATACAGATCAGAGAGATGAATTTCTAAGCACATAGATCTGGGTTAAGAAGAAAGAATCATTACCTAAAGTATTTACTTTGGAGAAATAGGCTCCCTTTTTTGTGGACCAGAATTTCACTGTTGACAGAGTTGAATTTCACTTAATGGGAAATACCTGAGAAGAGGATTGGCCTATATGTGACCAAAACCAAACCAAAACAACAGCAAAAATGGTAATGTGTGGAGAAGTCGGATGGCTCTTGCCTCTCGTAGAAAAGGTGTGATTATTTCTTTTTTTCTGTCTGCACCCAACTATATAACCCCATCTAAAAGATCTTAGTGAAGTCACTGTTAGGTTTTATCACAGGTAATGGACTTATTAAGAAGTTACCTTAACTTCTGCTGCTGATCTTTTGAGAGGAAGAGCCTAGTTCAACTAAAGGTCAAGTCCATATTTTGAAATTACATGTAACTTGTGGTGATTCTTTACCATCACTACCTTCTAGCTTCTCACAACACAGTAACACCTTTCGTTTTAAATCAAGAATGGAGAAAGGAAGCAAATATAGTTGGGTTTTAAAGAAACCTCAGAGTTTTTAGGTTGTGAGAAATTTAACAAAATGCGCTGCGTGTGTCCTAAGGCTGTGTTGTCTTGAGCCTCAGTCTGTGCTTTCTGGTTTGATTCACCTTTGCTGTTTTCTCAAATCCTTGATTGCGAATTATGTTTTCAGTTTGCATTTTATAGGATATGATACAAATTGTAAAAATTGGGTCATGTAACCCTAGTGGATCTGTTACCATAGATACTGCTACTCTGAAAGGTTTCTCTTCCTTTCCAGTGAACTTGGAGAAATTCCCACACTAAAAACACTACAAGTTTTTGGAATCGTGCCGGATGGTACCCTTCAACTGTTAAAAGAAGCCCTTCCTCATCTACAGATTAATACTTCCCATTTCACCACCATTGCCAGGCCGACCACTGGCAACAAAAAGAACCAGGAGATATGGGGCATCAAATGCCGGCTGACACTGCAAAAGCCCAGTTGTCTATGAAGTATTTTTTGCAGGATGGTGTCTCCTCTTTTCTTTGGAACAGGGAAAATAGGCAGGAAGCCCGCTTGCTGGAGCACTCAGCTGTTGTTATTCTTGGTTTTCCCTTTGCCTTCATTCTGCAAGTATATTAGACAACCATTGAGAGAGAAAACTATGAAGTTTTGCTTTTTCTAAGTAACTATAAAAGCTTCCGTCACTGCTTCTGTGCCTTTAAAAGCCTAAGTTTTAGGCCTTTTGAAATTTTAGGAGAACTGGTAATTTCAAGAGACCTTAAACAGCAAGATTTGAGCCACCTCTTCCAAGTGCCCTTCTTATTCAATCTATTTAGAATCAAGTATAAGAGTCACCACCAGCAAATCATTCTCACAGTCTATATGGTAACTTTCTTCTATTTAACTTTTCAGTATTGCTTTATGAGACATAGATTGGTAGAAGAATAAGCTATTTGTATTGTGAGTGGAACAAAAGAATCATAGAATGGATAGTAGCATTTGTGGTAATCTCTTCTGGAGATAGAAAAATATGCATTTCAACTTTGCCTTTAGATTTGAAGCTAGGTTCATGGAAACAAATAGCCCTGGGCAATTCACCTTGAAACCTAAATTTTAAAAAACAGCTAACCAACCAGAGGTAAAGAATTGGTATGGACTTTGAAGGCTCAAGAGGCAACTTTCTATGACGAGTTAATCTGAGGTACCCTCTAATGCACGTTACTGAAGTTTCCTTAATGGACTTTGTTCCCAGAATTCTGTATTAGCTGAGGAAACAGAATTGTGGTCTTCTAACTTTGCGATCAAATCATGTTAAGTGGGTTCTTTAGCTTTTTAAATGGCTCACTTTGTTTTAGAAATGTGGTGGTAACCAGTCTTTGTTCTCGAAATTTTGGACAGAATGCCAAACTGAAGTTGCCTGCCATTTTCCTTTATTGCCAAGGCTCTTAAAGTTATTTTTATATTACTCTGGAATCAAGTATTTTAAATTGCCTTTAAAAAAAAATTGTCTCCCACAATAATTGTTTGAAAGCCATTGTTTTATAAAGTTACTGGACCTAGAGTCCTGTGAGAGGAACTGCATGCTCGTTCACTCAGAAAGACACACCAGAAGTAGGTATATGTTCCATGCAGTTTCAAAGCAGTAAGACAGCTTGAACCTATGTAAAAGTTAAAACTCAGGTGTGGAACCTTTTGATAGGAACAGTGATTTTTTTTTTTTTTTTAATGGTGTCTAGAAGAAAAATGATTAAGTTCTACTTAAAAAAAAACAAAACAAAACAAAAAAGACACAAAACACTAACTTCCTATTTACACTGATGACCTTCCCTGATGTTCAAAATGGAACAAAAAAAGCCAAAACCCATCATTTCTATTAACGTTGTTTTCAAATCAGGTTTTTCAAATGTTAGAAACAACGATGCGAAGTGCCCTTATCTGCTCAGACCTAAGGACGAACATTTTACAGTGGTGTTATACAAGAAATGATTATGTTTTGATTTTGTACTGGTTAAAAAAGTGCTAAATTTACTACATGAAATTATTGTTTACAGATTAGTGACAAGGGCTGATGATAGGATCCAGATGGGCTGTGATTTCCAGATGCCCTCAGACACACAGTACTTCCAAACTCAAGTCCAGCCATAAGCTATTTTGCTAACATGTCAGAGTAATCTGTATTTTTGTATGTGATTTCTACTTTTATAGACTTGTTTTAAAATAAAACACATTTTTATAAAAATGAGTACTTCAGCTAACTTGTATTCCTTTTTTCTTTCTCTCTCTTTTTTTTTTTTTTTCTTAAGTCCGGTGGTTAAAATTAGAAAGCATTTGGTGTGGTGTGCCCTTGATCCTGGCCCTCTAGTTAAGGCCCTACAAAATGAGCCCTAAAATGATCCTCTTTGTTCCATCCACTTCATCTGCTTATTATCAAATTAAAATGATAGTTTATAAGGCTTTCGGAGAAGGTGCTAAATACAGGCTTTTTCTTTACAGTGCTTCTAAAATAGTAACATTTCTAAAACATTTGCAGTTCAGGTGATGAATGTGATAGGTACTATCAGTGAAAGGCAGCTAGTAGCACTCTTTAAATAGAGACTGGGTCAGCTTATACTGCATATTTTACTTTCATTAGGAAACTTTGAATAGTTCAGTCTGTACCTACAGATCTTGGGAATTCAGTTTCTTTTGAACCCGTCCATTCAAATGGTAGTGTGATTCTTACTGAACATTACCCAGCTTTTCTGGCTGCTTTTCATTATGTTCTGTTATTATCACTACTATGCTTCCTTTTTTTAATGATGAAAAATGTCAAATACATGCAAAAAGTAGACAATATCATAACCTCATTATTTTTTTTGTCATTAAGTTATGGCCTATCCCATTTTATCTATCATTGCACCCCCCCCAACACACACTCATACCCCAACCTGCACAGATTACTTTGAAGCAAAATTTATAAGTATTTTAGTATATACATCTGAAACATATTCTCCTGAATTATTTCTGAAACATTAAATATCAAGATGCTGTTGAAAGTTCCCCATTTGGTCTCAAGTGCTTTCTAACATGAGTTTGATGAGGCTCCAGACATGATCTGTACATTACATTTGATTGACATTTTCTTAAGTCTCTTAATCGTTGGGGTCCGCCCCTGGCCCCCGCCCCAAATTTTTACTTTGCAGTTTGTTTATAGGTGAAACTAGGTTGTTTGTCCTGTGTTCTACATTGTGACTTTTGTTGATGTGATCTCTGTATAACAGGTTAACCTGTCTCTTATTTCCATAAACTGGTAGTTCGATTCAGCAACAAAAAGCTCTAGACCAAGGGTGATTTTGCCACCCGGGAGACATTCGGTAATACCGGAAAATGTTTTTGTTTGTCACAAGTAGAGAGGTGCTATTGGCATCTAGTGGACGGAGGCTATGGATGCAGCTAACCACCTTACGGTTGATAGGACAGCTCCGCACAGCAGTGTTACCTGCTACAAAATGTCAGTAAGTGCCAGAGTTGTGAAACCCTGATCTCGAGGCTTATCTTACAAGTTCTTTTTTTGGCGAATCGATACTTGCTAAGTGGTATTATTCTTCCATCAGGAGACACATAACATCTGGCTGTCATTCTTTTTATGATTCTGGCATCTGCCTGTGGCCCTTGATTCCTCCCTCTCTTATACTCTAGCCACAAGTTCCAGAGATCCCAATTTCTGTATAAAGTAACATATCCCTTCTGTCCTGGTCAACTTCATTCCCGTCCCACGTTTACTGAAGATTTACAGTGTGGAGGATACTGTGTTTGAGCAGAAGCACCGGGGATGATGCAGAGCCTCTGAGGAAAGGCACTAAGTAACCCAGGGACTGGGAAAACTAGAAAGAAGCTCCTTTCCACTGGATACCCTCGCCCTGGAACAAGCAAAAAAGCAACCTCTTTCCTCTCCCTTTTCCAAACTAGCCAAATATCCAAGGAAGTCATAAAGTCTCTTCATCAAGAGGCTAACTCTTTGTGATACAGGTTGGAGCTCTAGACTTTGGCAATATTACTGCATTTCAAGTGGATAATCTACAATAGCCCATTTAAAATGCTTACAGAAGTATTTATAAGATTAATACAATGACCCTGTGAGGAATCCTTTCATGAAGAAAAGATGTCTCGAAGAGAAGATTGGAGGCAGGAGGAAATAGCAAAGTATAATTGCCAGAGATATTTAAATAGATTATTTTCTTGTGAAAGCCAAGAAGAGCCAGTTCAGTATGGCAACAACATCATTCAAGCCCTCCTTGTCCATTCAAAGAAGGTAAGTGTGGAGAAATAAACTATTTGTAGCTGGGGGAAACGTTTGTTTAATAGAAGTTTGTAAAAACCTGGTTCTCAAATACTGTATACTTACTTCACACATCCGTATATCAGGTCCCCCCACACACACCGTAAGTAAAGAACGTTAAATTTCAGTGTATGAAAACTATTGTTTGTTCTTGTAATTAGCAGTTTCTTCTCTGGTAGTCCCAGTCCTTATTCATTGTAGAGGTACAGATGAGAACTCATCCCTACTCCCCAGAAGCTCTACTAGTGGAGAAAGCTGTATGTTATTCACATCTCTTCAACGGTCTTTTCAGAATCCAGTTTGATTTTATTTTCTTTAGCAATTGATATTTGACTTTTTAAAAGGGAGAAATGAATGAGGTTAGTTATAATCCATCCCTTTACTATCTTATAAAATATTCAAATTAAAATGTTCTTTTCAGGGCACCTGGGTGGCTCAGTTGGTTAAGCATCCGACTTTGGCTCAGGTCATGATCTCACGGTTCGGGAGTTTGAGCCCTGCATCGGGCCCTGTGCTGACAGCTCAGAGCCTGGAGCCTGCTTCAAATTCTGTGCCTCCCTCTCTCTGCCCTTCCCCTGCTCTCACTCTGTCTCACGGTCTCTCAAAAATAAATAATAAACATTTAAAAAAATTTTTTTAATATTCTTTTCCATTTTTCTCTTTAGTCCCTCCTTGTGTAGTCAGTAATTTTCTTAAAAATGTATCTTAAAGCCTATGACACTTTAAAAAAATACTCTTCCTATTTTCCTTAATGTAGAAAACTTAAACCTTCTCATTGACTTTCACCCTAATCTCGTGCTTATTTTTAATGTTAATGTCAAGAATAAGCTGCATTTGAAATAATTTCTCCTTGTAGCTCAGCAGTTCATCAGTGTATTTACTCTTTTTCTTCTCATATATATAATTTTTTCTCATATTATTTATCTGTCACATTATCGCTGGGAACTTTTTGCACAATTGTCTTGGTAGGTACTACTATCCTTAAGTATAGTGATACATATATGGTACATTGGCACAATGGAATGAATTTTTTAGTAATTTAAGTCCTAAATTACGTTTTTTCTAAGCTTTTTAAAATTGAAGGATAGTTTTATTTTTATTAGTTTTTAAACTAATTTTATTAGTTTCAGGTATACAACAGTGATTTAACAATTATACATTAATAATTATACATTATGCATTAATAATTATACAGCACTCACCATGATAAGTACAGTTGCTATCTGTCACCATACAACATTATCACACTTTTATTGACTTTTTCATTTCCATGACTTATATTATGACTGGAAGCTTATTCTTCACTCCCCTTCGCTTGTTTCACCTGACTCCCTACTCCTCCCCTCTGGCACCCACTAGTTTGTTTCTGCATTTATGAGTATGTTTCTGTTTGTTCATTTTCTTTTTTTAAATTACACATATAAGTGAAATCATATAGTATTTGTCTTTCTATGACTTCTTTCACTTGGCATAATACCCTTTAGGTCTGTCCATGTTGTCACAAATGGCAAGATTTCATTTTTTAATAGGTAAATAATGTTTCACTGTATACCACATCTTTGTCCATTCATCTGTCGATGGACACTTGGGTTGCTTCCATATCTTGACTATCGTAAGTAATGCTGCAGTGAACATAGGGGTGCATATATCTCTTTGAATTAGTGTTTTTGTTTTCTTCAAATATTTGGAAATGGTATTGTTGCATCATATGATAGTTTTATTTTAAATATTTTGAGGAGCCTTCATATTCTTTTCCATAGTGGCTACATCAGTTCCCACCGACAATGTACAAGGGTTCCCTTTTCTCCATGTCCTTGCCAACCCTTGTTATTTCTTGTCTCTTTGAAAATAATCATCTGGTAGGTATGAGGGGACATCTTGTGATTTTAGTTTGCATTTCCCTGATGATTAGTGATGTTGAGCATCTTCTCATGTGTCTATTGACCATCTGTATGTCTCCTTTGGAAAAAATGTCTATCTAGGTCTTCTGTTCCTTTTAATGAGATTATTTTTGGTATTGAGTTGTGTGAGTTCTTTATATATTTTGGTACTAACCCCTTATCGGATATATCATTTGCAAATATTTTCTTCCATTCACTATTTTTCTTTACCTCTATTTTTTTAATTGACGGTTTCCTTTGCTGTACAAAAGCTTTCTATTTGGATGTAGTTTCATTTTTTTTTTTTTTTTGCTTTTGTTGCCGTTGCCTGAGGAAGCACATCCCCCCCAAAAAATTGCTAAAACTGATGTCAAAAAGTTTACTGCCTATGTTTTCTTTTAGTTTTATGGTTTCAGGTCTTTAAGTCTTTACCCCATTTTGAGTTTATATTTGTATCAGGTGCAAAAAAGTGCTGTAGTTTCATTCATTTGCATGTAGCTGCCCAGTTTTCCCAGCACCGTGTATTGAAGAGGCTGTCTTTTCCCATTGTATATTCTTGCCACCTTTGTCACAGGTTATAGTTGATCCTTGAACAAAATGGGTTTGAACTTTACAGGACTACTTATATGCATGATTTTTGAATAAACCTATTAGAAAAATTTTTGGAGATTTGTGACAATTTGAAAAAGTTCGTAGGTGAAATGTGTAGCCTAGATATATCAAAAATGGCTAAATATGTCATATGTGCATAAAATATATGTAGATACTAGTCTATTTCATCAATTACTACCATAAAATACACACAAATCTATTATAAAATGTTAAAATTTATCAGAACTTCCATAAACACACACAGACGGTACTTGGTGCCATTTGCAGTTGAGAGAAATGTAAACAATGTAAAGATGCGGTATTAAACCATAACTGCGTAAAATTAACTGCAGTCCATACTGTACTATTGTAGTAGATACGTAGCCACCCCCTGTTGCAATTGCAGTGAGTTCCAGTATCGCGAGTAATCACTTAAAATACCATGTGATGCTAATAATCTCATGAGCAGTTCATCTCCTGTAAGTTGCATATTGCTTTTAAAAAGTGACCTCCCATGGTTCTCACATATTTTTCATTGTGCTTAGTACAACTGTAAGCCTTGAAGAACACCTGAGGACCCATATGAAGTGCCACTCGTGACACTGAAAGTGGTCCCAGGAAGCAAAGTCATGACATTACAAGAAAATGTCGATTGTTTGATCAGTCTACAGTTGCAGTTGCCCACCATTTCAAGATAAATAAATCCAGCAGAAGGACCACTGTAAAAGAAAGGAAATTTGTGAAGATGTTGGTACAGCTGTACTAGGAGGCATGAACACCCTGCCCTTCTTACCAAATACCTTCTTATCTTGTATTGAAAATGCAGACTTTTTGCAGGTTGGGGATCGCTGTAAAAAAGGCATACACCTATAGACTCTAATATGATTTGAGAAAAAGCAAGGTCGTTATATGACAACTTAAAGCAAAACGAAGTAAAGCATTTAAAGCTGGAGAATTTAATGCCAGCAAAGGATGGTTTGATAATTTTCTAAAAAGGTTTGACTTAAAAAACGTCAAGATAACAAGAGAAGCAGCTTCTGCCAACAAAGCGGCAGCAGACAAGTTCCCAGACCCCATTAAGAAAATCCTTGAGGAGAAGGGATATTTGCCTGAACAGGTTTTAATGCAGATGAAAGTGCCCTATTCTGGAAAAAAACAAAAGACATTAGTAAGGAAGAGAAGTAAGTAGCAATATATAAGGCAGGAAGGGACTGCCTACCTTTTTGTGCAAATGCACTCGGGTTTATGATCAGCACTGCCCTTTGCTAAGCCCCGAGCCTTAAAGGGAAAAGATAAACACCAACAGCCAGTCTCTTCACTGGACAACAAGAAGGCCTGGACAATAAGACCTCTTTCTAAATTGGTTCCATCGGTGCTTCGTCCCTGAAGTCAAGAAGTACCTTGCCTGTAGGGAACTGTTTTTTAACATTCTTTTGGTATTGAACAATGACTCTGGCCACGCAGAACCTCGTGAGTTTATCAAAATGGTCTACTTGCCCTCCAACACAATGTCTCTAATTTGGCCTCTTGCTCAGAGGGTCATAATGATCTTTAAGGCTTACTACCCACAGTATTCTATGGAAAGGATTGTGTATGCAAGAGAACCTTGCTAGAACATCATGAAAGCCTGGTAGAATTTTCCATTGAAGATGGCATTGTCACAGAAAAAGCCAGGAAAGATGTCAAGGCCTAAACAAATTCTTGCTGGAGAAAACTGTCCAGATGTTGTGCATGACTTCACAGGATTTACAACAGAGCCAATCAAGGGCACCATGAAAGAGATTGTGGGTATGGCAAAAAAGGTGGGGGATGAAGACTTTCAAGATACGATTTTTGGAGAAATTCAAGAGCCAAGAGACGCCACACCAGAAGACTTAGCTAAAGATGCCTTGATGGAGACGAGTGCTTCTGAACCAGTGCCGGATGATGAGGAAGAACACCTAGAAGAAGCAGTGCCAGAAACCAAATTGACATTAGACAAGCTGGCAGAAGGGTTCCAGTTATTCAAGACTGCTTTTGATTTATTTTACTCCATGAATATGGGCCCAGAAACTAAAGCAAATGGTGGGAGAAAAATTGGTACTGTATAGAAACATTTTTAGAAACGTGAAAAAGCAAATAAGACAAATTGCAATGTACTCCCATAAAGTTACACAGAGTGTGCCTCCTCCCCGTCCTCCCCTTCCACCTCCTCCCCTTCTTTTGCCTCTGCCACGCCCGTGTCTGTGAGCAAGACCACTCCCTCCTCTTCCTCCTCCTCCTCCTCCTCCTCCTCCTCCTCCTCCTCCTCCTCCTCAGCCTATTCAACATGAAGACAGGATGAAGACCTTTATGATGATCCACTTCATGAAAAATAATCTTGCTGTATAGTTAATAAAGTGCTGTGTGTACGTGTGAGTGTCTTAGTGTGAAAATCTGACAATTGTGTGGCAAGAACTCTGATATGTTTTTGTGTCATCATCATCATCACCTAAGTATTCATGGGGTAGAACATCGTGTACAAACACGTATGGAAGTAGATGCCCTATCCTTACGTAGGCATAAAGTGAGTGATATTTAATGTAAAATTAATGACATGTTATTTTCTTACTGTTTATAACTTTGTTTTCAAAGAATTACAGTATGCCTCTCGTTATTGGAGAAAATGTATCAGCCTATCATCAAGGTAAGTGCTTTCTCAAAAAAAAAAAAAAATGTAACAGTATTTCCAATACTGTATTATGAATATGATGGTAATACTGTATGCTGTAAATATTTTATAGTGATTCATTCATTAGTGTACAGGCTAGGGCACTGTGAAACCATATTATTTACTCTAGGCTACTATAGGGCAATGATATTGCTACTGCTTTGTAATCAATGCATGAATCGTTATACCTGTGAATATGAATTTGTTTTTCACATCTTTTCATTTTTGATGTCTCGGGTTAATATGCATAACATTTACAGGGTTTTGTATTATGTAAGACAGTATTGAGGTTAGTAATGACAAATGATTAATCTTGTAAACAGATGACATAAATTTGAGATATTGATAAATACAGTAAGTACAATACTGTAAGTACATTTTCCTTAGGATTTTCTTAATATTTTATTCTCTGTAGCTTACTTTATTGTAACAATACAATATATAATACATATACCATACAAAGTGTGTGTTAATTGACTGTTTATGTTATCACTAAGGTTTCCAGTCAATAGTAGACTATTAGAGTTAAGTTTGGGGGGGGGGAGTCAAAACTTACATGTGGAATTTTAACTGTGCTGGCTGGGGGGTTCGGTGCCCCTAACCCCCACATTGTTCAAGGGTCAACTATAATTGACCATATAAACATGGGTTTATTTCTGGGCTCTAATCTATTCCATTGATCTATTGGTCTGTATTTGTGCCAGTACCATACTGCTTTCATTACGATAGCTTTGTAGTATGGCTTGAAATCAAGGGATGTGATGCCTCCAGCTTTGTTCGTCTTCCTCTAAGATTGTGTTCAGATCTTTTGTGGTTCCATACAAATTTTAGGAGTATTATTTATTCTAGTTCTGTTTTAAAAAATGCCACTGATTTTTTTTAATGTTTGCTTACTTACTTATTTACTTACTTACTTTGAGAGAGCAAGCAAGCAAGGGAAGGAGCAGAGAGCAAGGAAGAGAGAGAATCCCAAGCAAGTTCCGTTCTCAGTGTGGGGACTGACAGACATGGGGCTTGATCTCACGACCATGAAATCATGACCCGAGCCGAAATCAAGAGTCAGACCTTAACCAACTGAGCCACACAGGTGCCCCGCCACTGGTATTTTGATAAGGGATTGCACTCAATCTGTAGGTTGCTTTGGGAAGTATGTACTTTTTAATGATATTAAGCCTTCTAATCCATGAGCACTGAATATCTTTCAGTGTATTTGTGTCATCTTTCTTTCATCAGTGTCTTATAGTTTTCATATTTTTCTTTCACCTCCTTGGTTAAATTTATTTCCAGGTATTTTATTCTTTTTGACACAGTGATAAGTGGGATTGTTCTCTTAATTTCTCTTTCACGTGGTTTGTTATTAGTATATAGAAGCACAACAGATTTCTGTTTATTCTGCAACTTTTCTGAATTCACTTATTCTAATAGTTATTTGGTGGGTTTTCTATATATAGTATCATATAATCTGCAAATAGTGACTATTTTACTTCTTCTTTGTCAGTATGGATGCTTTTATTTATTTTTTCCCACTTGATCCAATGATTTCCAAACTACATTGAATAAAAGTGGTGAGAGTGGGCATCTTTGCCTTGTTCCTGATCATAAAAGCTTTCAGTTTTTCACTGTTGATTATGATACTAGTTGTGGTTTTGTTATATATGGCCTTTAATATGTTGAGGTTTCTTTCCTCTGCACTCACTTTGTTGAGAGGTTTTATCATAAATGTTGAATTTTTCTAAATGCTTATCTGCATCTATTAAGGTGATCATATGATTTTTATCTTTTGTTAATGTGGTATATATATCATGTTGGCTGATTTGTGGATATTGAACCATCCTTGCATTTCTGGAGTATATCCCACCTGATCATAGCATGTGATCCCTTTAATATATTGTTGAATTCAGTTTGCTAATATTTTGTTGAGGGTTTTTTGCATCTATGTTTTTAGGGATATCAGCCTGTAATTATGTATGTATGTATATATGTATGTATGTATGTATATAGTGTCTTTGTCTGGTTTTGTTATCAGGTTAATGCCAGCCTTGTAGAATAAGTTTGGAAATGTTCCTTCCACTTCAGTTTTTTAGAATAGCTTGAAAAGGATAAGTATTAACTTTAAAAAATTGTTTGCTAAAGGGCACCTTGGTGGCTCAGTCGGTTAAGCTCCCAACTTGGGTTCAGGTCATGATCTCATGGTCTGTGAGTTCAAGCCCCACATCGGGTTCTGTGCTGAGACCTTGGAGCCTGGAGCCTGCTTCAGATTCTGTGTCTCCCTCTCTCTCTGCCCCGCACCTGCTCTCTGTCTCTCAAGAATAAATAAATGTTAGAAAAAAATTTTTTATTTATTTATTTTTTTTTTTTTTTATTTTTTATTTTTTTTGCTAAAATTTACCTGTGAAACCATCTGGTTCTGGACTTTTGTTTGTTGAGAGTTTTTAAATTACTGATTCAATTTCATTACTAGTAGTTCTGTTCAGGTTTTCTTTCTTTCTGATTCAGTCTTGGAAGATTGTATGCTTCTAGGAATTTACCATTTTTTCAAGGCTGCTCAATTTGTTGGTATATAATTGTTCATAGTAGTCTCTTCTAATTTGTGGTGTCAGTTTTAACGTCTCTTTGAATTTAGATTTTATTTACTTGGGCCCTCTCTTTTTCTTGATGAGTCTGGCTAAAGGTTTATCAATTTTGTTTATCGTTTCAAAGAATCCATTCCTTCAGTGATTTTTTTTTCCTATTGTTTTTGTCTTCATTTCTGTTCTGATCCTTATTATTTCCTTCCTTCTGCTAACTTTGGGTTTTGTTTGTTCTTTTTTCTAGTTCATTTAGTTAAAGGGTTAGATTGAGATTTTTCTTATCTCTTGAGGTAGGCCTGTATCACATTACAAACTTTGTTCAGAAGTGCTTTTGCTGCATACCACAGATTTTGGAGTGTTGGGATTCTAATTTCATTTATCTTTAGGTGTTTTTTTATTTCCCCTTTTTAATTTTTTAATAGACTCAGCTGTTGTTTAGCCTCCACATGCTTCTGTTTTTTTCCAGGTTTTTTTTCCTGTAATTTATACCTGTGTCCATACTGTTGTGGTCTGAAAAGAAACAGGCTAGGATTTCAGTATTCTTAAATCTATTGAAACTTGTTTTATAGCTTAACATGTGATCTGTTTTGGAAAATGTTCCATGTGCGCTTGAAAAGAATGTGTATTGTGCTGTTTTGGTATGGAAATGTTCTGTATATATCTCTTGAGTCCTGTCTTGTCTAATGTCACATTTAAAGCTACTGTTTTCTTATTGATTTTCTGTCTGCATGACCTATCCATTGATGTAAGTGCAGTGTTAAAGTCCCCTACTATTATTTCATTACTGTCAATTTCTCCCTTTATGTCTGTTAATATTAGCTTTATGTTTTGATGTATGTAGGAGCTTTATACTCCTAGGTTAGATGCATAGATATTTATAAGTGTAATATCCTCTTGTTAGATTGATCCCTTGGTCATTATGTAAGGCCCTTTGTCTCTTGTTACAGTCTTTGTTTTAAAGTCTGTTTTGTCTGATAGAAGAAGTATTGCCACCCCAGCTGTCTTTTCATTTCCTTTTGCATGGAATATCTTTTTCCATCCCTTCCTTTTCAGTCTGGTATGTCTTTTGGTCTGAACTAAGTCTCTTTTAGGCAACATATATAGCGGTCTTTTCTTTTTTTAGTATCTATTCAGCCACTCTCTTTTAGTTGGTGCATTTAGTCCATTTACATTTAAAGTAATTAGCAATAGGTATGTAATTATTGCCATTTTGATCATTGTTTTCTGGTTGATTTTGTAGTTGTTTCTTCTGTTGCTGTCTTCCCTTGTGGTTTGAGAACTTTTTTTAGTGTTATATTTGGATTATTTTTTCTTTATTTACTTATGGTGTATCTGTTTGAGGTTTTTGGTTTGTGGTTACAATGAGGTTCACGTAAAACAACCTAACCTATGTATATATAGCAGTCTGTCTTAAGTTGATGGTTGCTTACATTCTAAAGCATTCTAAAAACACATTCTTACTCCCCCCCCCCGTTTTGTTTTTGACATCATATTTTACATCTTTTTATTTCACATATCCCTAATTACTGTAGCTGTAGTTTTTACTACTTTTGTCTTTTAACCTTCTTGTTAGCTTTATAATGGTTGATCCACTACCTTTACTATATGTTTGCTTTTACCAGTGAGATTTGTTTTTCTTTCATAATTTTCTTCTAGTTATGGCCTTTTCTCTTCTACTTAAGTAAGGCCCTTTAACATATCTTTTAAGGCTAGCTTAGTGGTGAAGAATCCCTTTGGGGTGCCTGGGTGGCTCAGTCAGTTAAGCATCTGACTCTTGGTTTTGGCTCAGATGATCTCACAGTTCATGATTTCGAGCCTACTTTGGGCTCTGTGCTGACAACACAGAGTCTCCTTAGGATTCTGTCTCTCCCTCTCTCTCTGCCCCTCCTCTGCTTTCCCTATCTCGTTCTCTCTCAAAATAAATAAACATTTGAAAAAAAAAAAAAAAAAGAATTCCTTTAACTGTTGTCTGGAAAACTTTCTGTCTCCAATTCTGAATAATAGTCTGGTCAGGTAGAGTGTTGGTGTTCCTAGGTTTTCTTTTCCCTTTCATCATGTAATATATTGTACCATTCCCTTCTGGCCTGCAAAGTTTCTGCTGAAAAGTCAGCTTAGAATCTTATGGGGGATATAACTAGTTATTTTTCTCTTGCTGTTTTTAAGATTCTCTCTTTTAGTTTTTTTAACATTTTAATTATTGTGTCTTGGTGTAGACCTCTTTGGGTTCATCTTGTTTGGGGCTCTCTGTGCATCCTGGACCTGGATGTGTGTTTCCTTCCCCAGGTTTGGGAAGTTTTTAGTTATCATTGTTTCTTCATATAAATTTTCTGCCCTCCCCTTCCCCCCCCCCCCCCCGCCCCGCTTCTCCTCTGGGACCCCTATGAAATGAGCATTAGTGCACTTGATGTTGCCCAAGAGGTCCCTTAAATTATCTTCATTAAATTTTTTTTTTTTATGTTCAGCTTTGGTAATTTCCACCACCATGTCTTCCAGATGCTGGTAGTACTTCTGCATAATCTAAACTGCTGTTGATTCCCTCTAGTGTAGTTTTTGTTTATTGTATTCTTCGGCTGATTGATTCGTTTTTATTTTTTTAATTTTTATTTTTGAGAGAGTGCAAGTGGGGTAGGGGCATAGAGGGGGACAGAGGATCTGAAGCAGGCTCTGCTCTGACAGCAGTGAGCCCGATGTGGGGCTTGAACTCACAAACCATGAGATCATGACCTGAGCCAAAGTCAGATGCTCAACCAACTGAGCCACCCACGTGCCCCAATTGGTTCTTTTTTTATATTTTCTATATATTTGTTAAAGTTCTCACTGCATTCATCCATTTTTCTCCCAAGTTTGGTAAGTATCTTTATGACCATTACTTTGAACTCTTTATCAGTAGATTCCTTATCTCTGTTTCATTTCTTTTTCTGAGGTTTTGTCTTGCTCTTTCATTTGAAATATATTCCTGTCTCATTTTGACTATGTTTCTTTGTATTAGGTAGATCAGCTAGGTCTCCCAATCTTGAAGGAGCAGGCTTATGTAGAATGTGTCCTGTGGGACTCAGAAGGGCACTCCACCCTTATCACCAGAACTGGGCACTCCAAGGTTATCACATGTGGGGGATATGTGCTGTCCTGTTTTGGCCAGGGCACAATGCTGTGATCGTGCTGCTGGGTAGAGCTGATCCCCCAGCTCAGCTGGCTGCAGCACTTAGCTGCAGTTGCTATAGATGCACTCGTGGGCTAGGCTGCTTCCCAAGGGTAGGAGCTGCTTTGGGGAGGAGCACTGGACCAAGGCCACCCCCGCTGGGTATGGTAGGATGGGAGCTGTTTTGGAGGGGCACCTGCTAGAGTGGGCTATTTGGACGGATCAGGTCTGTAAGGGAGTAGGACAAGGCAAGCAGTGTTAGCTAGGTAGTGGCAGAAATGGTGCCTGCCAGCAGTAGGCCAGCTATGTCCTTTGTGAAAGATTAATTGACCATATAATTGTGAGTTTATTTCTGGGTTTTCTATTCTGTTCCATTGATCTATGTGTCTGTTTTTGTGCCAGTATGATACTGTTTTGATTACTACAGCTTTGTAATATAACTTGAAGTCTGGAATTGTGATGCCTCCAGTTTTCTTTTTTTCAAGACAGCTTTGCTATCTGGGGTCTTTTGTGGTTCCATACAAACTTTAGGACTGTTTATCTAGATTCTGTTCTGTTGGTTTGTTAAGAATGCTGTTGGTATAGGGATTGCATTAAATCTGCAGATTGCTATGGGTCATATAGGCTTTTTTTAAAAAAAGTTTATTTTGACAGTGCAAGTGGGGGAGGGGCAGAGAGAGAATACCAAGCAGGCTCCACACCAGCAGCACGGAGCCCGATGCAGGGCTCAAACTCACAAACCGTGAGATCATGACCTGAGCCAAAACCAAGAGTCGGACGCTTAACCGAGACACCCAAGTGCCCCTGGGTAGTATAGACATGTTAACAGTACAATCAATGAGCACAGAATGTCTTTCCATTTCTTTGTGTCATCTTTCTTTCATTAGTGTTTTATAGTTTTCAGAGTACAGGTCTTTCACCTCCTTGGTTGTTTATTCTTAGGTTTAGTTTTGGTGTAATTACAAATGGAATTGTTTTAATTTCTCTTTCTGCTGCTTCATTATTAGTGTATAGAAATGCAACAGATTTCTGTATATTGACTTTTTATCCTATGACTTTACTGAATTCATTTATCAGTTCTAGTATTTTTTTGGGAGTCTAGGGATTTTTATATATAGTATCGTGTCATCTGCAAATAGTGAAAGTTTTACCTTTTCCTTGCCAAGTTGGATGCCTTTTCTTTTTCTTGCCTGATGGCTGTGGCTAGGACTTCCAGTATTATGTTGAATAAAGGTGGTGAGGGTGGACAGCTTTATCTTTTACTGACCTTAGGAGAAATGCTTTCAGTTTTTTACCATTGAGTATGAGGGTTGCTGTTGTTTTTTCATATATGGCCTTTATTATGTTGAGGTATGTTCCCTTTAAACCTACCTTGAGAGTTTTTATCATGAATGGATGTTGTACTATGTCTAATGCTTTTTCTGCATCTATTGAAATTGTCCTATAGTTTTTATCCTTTCTTATTGACGTGATGCATCATATGTTGATTGTGAATATTGACCCACCCTTGTTACACCCTGGGTATAAATCCTGCTTGATCATGGTGAATGATTTTTTTAAATGCATTGTGTTTGGTTCAGTTTGCTATTATTTTATTGAGGATTTTTGTGTCTATGTTTATCCGAGATACTGGCCTATAGTTCTGTTTTGTGGCTTTATCTAGTTTTGGTATCATAGAATGAATTTAGAAGTTTTTCTTTCTCTTCTGGTTTTGGAATAGTTGGAGGAGAATAGGTATTAACTCTTTAAATGTTTGGTAGAGTTCACCTATGAAGCCATCTGGTCCTGGACTTTGGTTTGTTGCAAGTTTTTTGATTACTGATTCAATTTCATTGGTGGTAATTGGTCTCTTCAAATTTTCTATTCCTGTTTCAGTTTTGGTAGGTTACATGTTTTTAGAGAGGCATCCATTTCTTTCAGGTTGTCCAATTTGTTGGCATCTAACTTTTCATAGTATTCGAATTGTATTTCTATGGTATTGGCTGTTTGGTTTTGTCTTTTTTGAGGAGTTTGGCTAGAAGGTTATCAATTTTGTTTATATTTTCAAAAAACTAGCTCCTGATTTCATTGATCTGTTCTATTGTTTTTTTTAGTTTCTATATCATTTATTTCTGCTCTGATTTTTATATTTCTTTCCTCCTGGTTTTGAGTTTTGTTCTTTTTCTAGCTCCTTAGGTATAAGGTTAGATTGAGATTTTTCTTGCTTCTTGAATAGGCCTATATTGCTATAAACTTCCCTTAGAACCACTTTTTCTGCATCCCAAAGATTTTAGACTGTTGTGTGTTTTCATTTGTCCCCATGTAACTTTATATTTCTTCTTTGATTTCTTGCTTTTAGTAGCATGTTATTTAACCTCCATGTCTTTATGGTCTTGCCAGATTTTTTTCTTGTGGTTGATTTCTAGTTTTATAGCATTGTGATGAAAAGATGCATGACATTACTTAAGTCTTTTTGAATTTGTTAAGACTTGTTTTGTGCCCTAATATGTGATCTGTTCTGGAGAGTGTTCCATGTGCATCAAGTGAATATTTTTTGATAACTTTGTGTTAACTGGTTCTAATGATTTATACATAGTTTATTTTGATATTTAAAAAGTGAAATGAATGGAAATTCTTTATACCTGAAGGCTACTAAACATTCAGTATGATTTGATTTAGTGGGGCCATGAATATAAATACATGTGGAACATCAAAACTAGTGAAAAATATCTGCAGAGTCTATACTTAAAAAGTAAGTACTTTACCCTCTGCTTATATAACAAGTCCTAGTTCTGTGTGCAACATCAGCAGTATCCTGGAAAGCATCTTTTCCAGGTGGAAAAGACCTAAAACTTACCATTTTGGGAGAATCTGATTTTCCATTAATGGTGCTATAAGAGTTAAGCAAGCAAATGTAGTTTAAAAAAAAAAGATAATACCAGTTTAATTACGTTTATTCACATAGTTGCCATTAAAAGGTTAACTCATTCATAAACACGTTTCTTCTATTGCAATATCCTTTGCCTCTTATCTCTTAACAAATAAATCCCCAACACCTAGCAGAAATGTTATACTGCAAATGCAGCACATTAACTATTTTTTAAACCTTTAAAATATGGCTTATGAACAATTTTACAGAGCAGATTGCCTATTACTATGTAACATTAACAGATCTATGGTACCATTTTGGATAGAGTTGGCATTTTTGTCAAGAAGGTATTTTAAACTTCTTAGAGGAATTTTTATGGTGTGGAATTTCACTTCTTCATAAAGTGTTATCTTCAGTACATTTTTAAATCAAGCCAGAAACTAGATCCAGCTCTGGGAAAACACTAATTTTCATTGTACACATCATGTAAACACTGCTTTGAACGTCTATGCAGATACTCTTCGAAAAGAAAAACAGATTCTTGTTCTGGATATACATCAAAACCTAGATTACCTTTGTACAGTAACATTTATTTAAAAATTTGACAAGAATATATTAAATGTTGGCAAAAGTAATAGCACTCAATTCGATTATACATCCTAGCTCTCACAGAATTTGAGCCCACTTGTCTCAAGTTCTATCAGGACAGTCTGTTTCATTGATCAACTGAGATCCAGCATCTGACACAGTACATGGCACAAGGTATGTGTTCAATAAATATTTCAATGTTGAACTTTTTAGCAGCAAGTGAAAAAAAACAGATACAACTTTGAATAAATGGCATCAGATTACCAGTTGTCTCATGACACAGCAATAGGTGCTTTTTGTGAAAATTCTAGGATTACTTGTAAGTAGATCAATAATTAGATAATTTCCTCTCAAACTAAAGGAAATCTCATAGTGGAGGGAGGGCAAGAGAAGCCATAACATTTTATCTCCCAAAGCTAATGTGTAAAAACATGGAATATGAGCTAGTGAAAACTACCATGATATTAAAAGCAAGGCAATTCCAACTAATTGTGTTTTGCATATTTATTAAAGAATCCATTTTCTGACAAACCTCATAATACTGGATGAAAATATTTTTAAAAGGTTTTACCAAACTCCTAATAGAATACGTCTAATCAGTTCATTCTTATAGTCTCTGATTCCATGTTAGAGTTTTAAATATGGAAGGAATCTATTAAGACTCAAAACCACTTAAAAAAAAAAGTCTCTTCCCTCAAATAGCTATTGGATAATTAATACATTTGCAACAGTATCATGATTTTGTCCAGATATATGTATTTCACCCAGAACTGTCAAAATTAACCTGAAAATCAATTAAATGAAAACATCGATAATTTCAAAAATGATTTGAACTTAAATCAATAGAGCCATAACAGTATTGTCCTCTGAAATTAGAAAATTCTAAGCACATATAAAAAACACATTTACCTACTTCAGTTAGGTCAATGTCAGGATTTATCAAAAATTCTCCATCAAAATTTTTTAAAAATCTTGATTTTTAGGTACTATAAAAAATATACCCTAATTAAATGATATATGTTGGTCTGACCAATTCCACAAAGTTAGGAAAGAGAAGGGGAAAAAAAAAATCTTGTACAGTGAAATTTCAAATCTTAAACATTTAATCATTTGAGCTTACCTCTCTAAATTTAAAAATGTATCAGTACTCTTTGATACCAACTATAAGCAATGTAGAAGTATAAATTCTGATCAGTTTAGTCCATCCATTCTCTAACACAGTGAACATCTTTTTTATCCAAATCCAAAAGAAGAATAATGCAAATCTCACTTCCTTGGTCACCTTTGGAGCTCAGGGCCAACCAGTCTCAACAATAACCAAAATATGTAGCTTTATGATTGGTAGTCTGTTTCTGCAGTGAACATATTTTCCCAGTAATCAAAATCTGTCATCTGAGGAAATTTTTCATTACTCTAGAATCACAGTTCGAAGCTCATCTTCTTTATTGATCATCATCGAGGCAATTGCTCCATCATTAAACTCAAAAGAAGTACCTCCATCCACAACCATGCAGGCATCCCAACAACGAGATCGAACACATACCCTAAGCAGAAAAAAAATCTCGTTAATATAAAGTTTTCTTAACTTTAAATTATGATTTCTTTAAAACTTTAAAATTATGATTTCTTTAATTTTCATTGAAACTGGCAGATCATTCAGCCTTGATTTTAAAAATCAAGTTGTTCTTTGGTTTGAGAGAGTAACTGTATGTTATCAAAATCTCAAAATTAAGATATTCAGGATAGCTCCATTCACCCAAACATTTTTCAGAGAACAAGTTCAGACTTGATGGAACTCACAGGCTTTTTTCATATGACAAAATGTTGAGTTATTACTATTTTAAGTACTAATATTGAGAATGTAACTATTTTCATGGATAATTTTGACTTAAGAACAAATGAAGAGGCACAAATGAACAGCTCAGTGAACACACTTGCGCATCCTTCATCACCCAAATGAGGAATCAAATGTTCCCCAGCTCCCCAGAAGCTCCCTCACTGCTCTCCTCCAGTCTCTACCTTTGGGCCATCCTTCCCACGCATGCCCACTACCCTAATTTCAGCCACCATAGTGGTAATAGCTCTTAAACTTTATATAAATGGAAGAACACATAGGTTTGCTTTGTGTCTAGCTTCTTTTGCTTGACAGTTTGCTTGTGGGGGCACCCAGGTGGCTCAGTCAGTTAAGGGCCAGCTTTGGCTCAGATCATGATCTCATGGTTCATGAGTTCGAGCCCCATGTGGGGCTCTGGGCTGACAGCTCAGAACCTGTTTCAGATTCTGTGTCTCTCTCTCTCTCTTTCTGCCCTTCCCCTGCTCATACTCTCTCTCAAAAATAAACAAAAAAGTATGCTTGTGAAATTCATCCATGGTTATTACATATAGTAGTATTGTGTTGTGTTCATTTTCATTGCTATATGAAAACATTTCCGTTGTGTGAAAATACCAAAATTTACATACCTCCTCTATTCATAGACATCTGGGTTTTTACTACTGGAAGTAGTGCTACTACAAATATTCTTAAGCATGTCTTTTGTTGCAGACGTTTGTGTGTATACATTTCTGTTGGATATATACCTAAGAGCGAATTTGCTGGGTCACTGTGTGTGCTTTATTCAGCTTTGGTAGGTAACTGGCAAACAATATGCCAAACTAGTCCTAAAAATACTGCATGTAAGTTGCAGTTACTCCCACCTTACCAACAACTAGCACCTTAGCTATTCTGGTGGGTGTGTATGGTATCATATTATATAGTTTCAATTTGCATTCCCCACATGAATAATAAGGTCAAGGATGTTTTTCATACACTTAGCCATTTGGATACCCTCTTCTGTGAAAGGCCTGTCCAGGACTTTGGCAATTTTTCTACTGAGTTGCCTTTTTCTTAATAGAGTTGTAGGAATCTTTACAATATTCTGGATAGAAGTCCATTGTTGCATATCTATCACTCTGTGGCTTGCCTTTTTTTTTTTTTTTTTCCCTTAATGGTGTCTCCATTAAGAAAAGTACTTAATTCTGAATAGTTCAATTTCTCCATCTTTTGTTAATATTGTCCAACTGCCAAAGTCATGAAGCTTATTCTGTTTATATGAGCAAAATTTAAATGTCTTTGTAATTTAACCTAAATTGAGTACATAGATTTGTTGATTAATCAAAATTAACTTTCAAATGAGTGAAAGGAATTTGTTTTTCCTAGAAAAAATAACCATATTTCAAAAAAGAAAATATGCACACTATATAAGTAGCAATTCATAATTAAACTGTTCTTTGCTTGCCATGAGACAAATGACATTTTTTCATAGTTTTGTTTAGAAAATTGGGCAACCTTTATAAAATAAATTATAAGGTTTTTTGATATCTTCCCTTCAAACAAAAATTCAGTAAATGCGAGGAAGGGGGAGGTCACTTTTAGAAAAAGCTGAAAGAAATGAGTCCTACTCTAAAAGTTTATGGCTTTACAAGTTAGGTTTTATATGAATATTTGTCCTGCTTTTTTTTTTTTATCCAATAGCATATAAAAAAAAAAGTTGCTTTCCAGTTTCTTTTAAAGTGATAATTTGATCTTATTCTGTCTTAATATACGAAAACAACAAATCCATATCACCCAGTTAGATAATTATGCCCCTTCTATTTACTTATAGTTTCTCTAAAATGGCACAAGTTGGGAAAGGAAATATTTCCTCCAGGGTATATATAGCATGATGCCTCACTAGTTCCAAAATACCTACTTTTCCTACTAGATTAAGTGTGAATGAGTGAATTTCATCATACTGAATACTTTAAAACCAAAACCCGTTTATAATTACAAGAGATGGAAGCATAGTCACAGGCTGGCCTTTGGAAGCTTACTTTGACGTGAAGCAGCGCTGACGACTGCTGGAGAAAACTCTGTTTGCTATTGGTTCTCGAATACTGAAAAGTATTTTTGGTTCTTCTGGACTATAGAGCAGCGATTCGTTATATTCATTTGTTACTATAAAGGAAAAAAAAGTATTAGCACATTCAAAGAAAGACAGTCACTTCTGAGAAGTGCAAAATGAAAAATGGATGCTATGCTGTCCCCAATTTAAATGCAACTATGTTTCAAAGGTCTGTTTGGCAGAAACTTTCTTGGAACTCACAACACATTCCATTAAAAGAACAAAAAACTTTATAAAATGAAGATTAGGTTTCAAGATAAGGCCACCAAAGCCCCTGACTCATCAGCTGGAGACATACTGGGGAGTGGGCTGCAAAACCAGTAATTAAACAAAAGTAGAGGAACTAACTTGGGGCATTCAAAAACAGAACCTGAGTTGCCATAGTCCCTTGCCAAGTTCCCTTCCAAAACACCATGTCAAAGTGTCCATAAATATTAAGTTAATTCTCTTGATTAAAAATGCAGTCTCAAAAAATTACAGGTAATACGCTTTCTCTAATGAAACTCTCATTACACAAGACATTTTTAGAAATCTTTGGGACCTGCTTTCTAACCAAGAAGCACATGACAGTTGGTAGGCAAAACATAAATTGGTCAAAAACAATTAATTATACAAGGAAATCAGGCTTGAAAGAATGTATAGTTGAACACCACATTAAAACATTATAAGACTGTCAGACAATCCACCTGATTTACCAAAATTTTGTTTAAATTATTTGGCTCCTTGAAAAAAATCTAATTTACTCTCAAAAATTTGCTCCTCTGGGAACACACACACTCAAAATGTGCTAGCTACAGGGCTGTCTGGCTGGGTCCAGTGGGTGGAGTATGTAACTCTTGATTTCAGGATCGTGAGTTGGAGCCCCACTTTGGGCATAGAGATCACTTAAAAAAAAAAAAAAAGTGCTAGCTCTGAAGGTAGTTCCAGAAATGTAACAGTGACTGCACTTCTGGCATTCACCATTGTTTCTGAGGACAGTCAAATCTTCAAAGGAATAACATTCATTCAGTAAAGTGGAAAAATCACTGTATTTTATGTATACCCTTAAATTAATTTACATACCCGATATAAATTTCAGTTGTTTTATATACGTTTTAAGTTAAATTATTTTTTGAAGTTTTTTATTTTGAGAGACAGTGAGCGAGCATGAGCAGGGGAGGGGCAGAGACAAAATCCCAAGCAGGCTCTGCATTCTCAGCACAAGCCCAATGCAAGGCTTGAACTCATAAACTATGAGATAATGACCTGAGCTGAAATCAAGAGTCGGATGTTTAACCCACTGAGCCACCCAGGCACCCCTTTAAGTTAAATTATATAATGAATCAACTACTGTAAATGCCTAATTTAACTCTAACACAGATTTAAAGCTAATGCTAGCTCATAAGCTGTGATCAAAATAATCGTTTTGGTCTCAAATTGAGAGAGGGAGAAAGTCCGTTTTAGACAGTTGAAAGGGACTTCAGAGATTTAGTCCTGTTTTCAAACTATTAAAGGCCAACCATGTCCCCCAGTAAAGTAAGTCTTATGTGGAAATCTAAAAT
The DNA here is from genome assembly GCF_028018385.1 of Neofelis nebulosa. NCBI lineage: Eukaryota > Metazoa > Chordata > Mammalia > Carnivora > Felidae > Neofelis > Neofelis nebulosa. Next base: position 29,251,820 of record NC_080782.1, read on the forward strand.
AGACACATAAATGAACTGGCACTATTCAAATACTTTATTGTGTATTGCTAAATTATTTAAAAGGCAACCAAAAAGAGTGAGACTATTTTGATAACTCTTAAATTCAAGTGTCTGTGTTTATGGATGCCAGCTGCAGTCTTACATTTGCCAATATCCACTTTGTGTATTTGGTTTTGGTTGTATATGTTGAACACCCTTACATAGATAAGGAGATGCACTATGAACAAGTTTGGATTTTTTAATAATCTTGAAAACTTAGGATACTCTTCAATTAAACAGAGACAACAAGAGAATCTTTAGTTTGAGGTCTGTACAAAAATGATTCTGGTACAGGAGAGGGGATTTTAGTGAGTTAATTTCATAAGCAAATCAAAGGAATGTGTTTTTCCAATTTAAGAATTTAAATATTTAGAACAGAAAAACTTGAAGAATAAATTTGAAGAACCCCCTTAGGTATTACCAATCTATCTCTACTTCATCCTTTTATAGTTCAAGAAGTAGAAGAATGGAACCACAGTCTTGCTCATATTTCCAGTGAGTGACTGGTTGGTCTGGGATTAGAGCCCAGGCCTTCAAGTTCCCTGATCAGTAGTAGTCTTTCCCAACAGTGCTGGTTCTCTCAAAGGAACCCTGAAGTAACCGGGCAGGAATAGAAAGGAGAAAATTAAAGAGAAGATTTTAGTGAATGTGAAGATAAGCATTCACAGCTCAGTGAACTCCTTTTCATTCAGAGGATATTAATGGCACACGGAGTTTAGGTAAACATTTCCCATTTGCCAGATCTGTATTTTTCTATATTTTCCTATCCCCCAGAATATGTATGTAGTTAAGAGTTTTGGCACAGAGGTTATATTTCATAGTTCACAGAAATCTAATATAAAGTCCAGCTCTAAGCATTTTATTGTTTAAATATACGTAAAGGTATTATATCAAGGGCCCGTTTGAGTCAAAAAAGTACAATGCTTTGCTAATTAGACAAGTATACTTCATAATAACATCCTAAAGACTGATACAGAACTTGAATGAAATTGTTAGTAATTATGATCATTAGTCACTGACCTTTCTCTACCAATTCTCTGTTCAATGGAAGACATAAATTTCCTTGTCGTTTTGCTATTGAAAAAGGAAAGGGTGGAATATCTTGATTAAATAATGTCATAATAGCTAACATACAATAAAATATATACATTATATAGTACATTATAATTGTAACATAAATAGCTATTCTGGTACTCACCAATATTTAAAACATCTTCCACAGCCTGGGTCGCAACCCTGTTAATATTGAATGACCTAGAAAGAAACACCATGTAAGTTTTTTGTTCTCATTCTAAAAACACACTTTAAATTAAAAAGGAATTATCTACTTAATATACAGAGAACTCTTAGAAATTATCAAGAAGAAGCAACCAAAATATGATAGCTACTTCACCCACTTTTAAAAAGTGGGCAAAGTAAACGGTTTATAGGCTTATATGAAAAAGTGTTCAATCTTACTCCTACTTAAGGACACATAAATTAAAAACTGATAATGTATGAAAGGTATATGAAAGACATTCTCATTCATACATGATGGCATTATGGAAGTTGCAGTTGGAAGGCAATTCTTCACTATTAAAATTTTAAATGAACATATTACTCATCCTAATTTATCCTAAAAGATACTTCTATCTATAGTACACAAAAGACATGTACAAGGATATTTACTGAAGCATTGTTTATAATAGCAAAACAACTCATATCTGTAGGAAGCTGGTTAAATATGTTACTATGTAGAGATTAAAAAGCATAAAATAGAACTGTATGTGCTGATAGAAACAAGTTTACAAAAAAACAACAGGCATTATGTAGAATATGTGTTTTATATATATATATAGGTTGTGCCTGGAGATTAGTACTAGATATATGAAATGAAAGACTAGCTTTTCATTTTAAACCCTTTTGTACTATAACATTCTTTCATGTTTATTTATTTATTTTGAGAGAGAAAGAGCATGAGCAGGAGAGGGGCAGACAGAGAAGGAGAGGGAGAATCCCAAGCAGAGTCCAATGTGGGACTTGAACCCACAAACTGCAAGATCATAACCTGAGCAGAAATCAGACACACTTAACCTACCGAGCCACCCAGGTGTCCCTGTACTATAACCTATTTTTAACTTGTAAATATTTCTTTAAATTATAAAATAGAAAAGATGGGAAATCCTTTACCAGTGTGATGCTTTGCTTAAACACTTAAGAACAAATGTTAACACAAACACGAATCACCTAAAAGTAGCTCTGCCCTTGGGTCTACAAAGAAGGTTAAGGAAAGGTTTTTGGGTTTTGGGTTTTTGGGTTTGAGAATTGCTACAGAATTCTCACATGGCCTCAGTAGATAATCTCAATGAACAGCAGCATAATGACCCAAACAACTCTATAAACATAATTCAGTGGCTCTTAACCTTTCTGAGGAGGGGAAGTAATAGATAACTCTTGCATACACTTCCAACCCTATGCCCTTCACGTTTTGAGAAATGTGATAACATTTAGGGCATTCTCTTAAAAATGCAGGTGACAAGTTTTATATTAAAAATTTGGGGTCATTCACACACCAAATCCCTATGCTAAAAAAATCCCAAATCTGGCCCTTGCCTATTCTATTTTTCACCATATTCTATTTTTCACCAGTAAGTGTCCTGACTTTTTTACTGTTCAGCGTGAAGTTCGCAATACATATCTCATCATAATTAGTGTCTGCATAATTACATACACACTGCAAGGCATTTGCGGCACTACCTGGCTCATGGCAAGAACTCAACACCGAATGAAAGTATCAAATGAAAGACATATGCGTGAATTATATTCTAATTGACATTATTAGAAGATATGTTTCAGAATTTTATTTTAAATTAAAAGTCACATACAATGAGCCATATTTATTAGGGTTCCACTGAATTAAAATACTGAAGATTTAATTTTTCTTTTAAGTTTTTTTTTATTTTGAGAGTGAGCACATGAGCCCGCGAGGAGCAGAGAGGTAGAGAGCAAATCCTAAGCAGGCACCGTGAGGCTTGAAACCACAAACCGTGAGATCATGACTTGAGCCGAATTCGATAGTCAGACACTCAACCAACTGGGCCACCCAGGTGACCCTTGAAGACTTAATTTAAGAGAACAAAAGTCTTCTATGATTTGATCAAATATTCCTAGAATTATGATTTATTAGGGATATCATAAGCCAACCCAAACTAAGTCCTCTGAATTGGGGTTAAGACGAATTTCCTATGGTTGTAACCTAGATCTCAGCCAATTCACTCTCCCTTTAGGAGTGGTTTATATTCTACATCAAAGACAAACTGTATGCTTAAACAGGTATTAGCTAACACATGATGCCTTTATTCTTAGGTCTACAACCTTTACCATTCTAAGAGTTTCCATTTGAAATCAGATAAAACTTCCACTAAAGACAATCAAATTGAAGACAAATTGAATCTCGTCTCTTCTTTAGCTAGTAAAGCTTTCTCTCTTCACTTAAGAACACTTACCCTTAATTAAGTCAGCTAAAACAGAATGTATAAAGGAAGGGAACTGGGAAAAGTCTTTGAAAAAAACACACAGAAATATATGTGATTGCACTCAGTAGTACTTCTCCCAGTGAATGTAGCAAATCGTGTTCCATGCTGGGAAGAGGACTGAGATGACAATGGGACAAATCAGAGACAACCTGCTATGCAACATAACCCCTACATCCTATGTCCTGTGGAGGAATTTTGGGAAGTGCAAAATGGGAGAGCTAATCCCCAAACCCTTCGTGTGTGTGTGTGTGTGTGTGTGTGTGTGTGTGTACTTACATGCATACATGCATAGTTAGACTATCTTTTCCATCCTTTCTTGCCATAAATCCATGTGACTGAGTTCTAGCTACAGGAATGAGAGTAGATGTCATAGACAACATATCTAAGACTGTCTCATAAGCCTGCCACAGGTGACCCTCCATGCTTTTCTTCCTTCTGTGGCTTCATTTAAATGAGTAGAGTGACTTCAAGAGCTATGTTTAGAAGATGGTTGAGGCACATGATGCAAAGAGCCTGGATACCTGGAGTCACCACTTTGAGACCCACCTCCCAATTGGGAACACCCACTTGGACTTTATAAGAACAAGAAATAAACTTCTATTGTGTTAAGTCACTGAGTGGGTGTTTATCAGTTATAACAACTATCTTATCCAAAGTCATACATTTCCATATTTTATAGTCAAAGCAAGGAGAGGGTCACATAGGAAAACTTTTATCTCCTAGTATCAAGAATTAAAAGAAGAGTAAAAGTTGGCACAGGAACAGACACTCAGATCAATGGAACATAACAGAATCCAGAAATGGACCCACAAACGTATGGCCAACTCATCTTTGACAAAGCAGGAAAGAATATCCAATGGAATAAAGACAGTCTCTTCAGCAAGTGGTGCTGGGAAAACTGGACAGCGACATGCAGAAGAATGAACCTGGACCACTTTCTTACACCATACACAAAAATAAAATGGATGAAAGACCTCAGTGTAAGACAGGAAGCCATCAAAATCCTCGAGGAGAAAGCAGGCAAAAACCTCTTTGATCTTGCCCACAGCAACTTCTTACTCAACACATCTCCAGAGGCAAGGGAAACAAAGACAAAAATGAACTATCGGGACCTCATCAAAATAAAAAGCTTCTGCACAGTGAAGGAAACAATCAGCAAAACTAAAAGGCAACCGACAGAATGGGAGAAGACATTTGCAAATGACGACCAGATAAAGGGTTAGTATCCAAAATCTATAAAGAACTTATCAAACTCAACACCCAAAAAACACATAATCCAGCGAAGAAACAGGCAAAAGACATGAATAGACACTTCTCCAAGGAAGACATCCAGATGGCCAACCGACAAGTGAAAAAATGCGCAACATCACTCATCATCAGGGAAATACAAATCAAAACCACAATGAGATACCACCTTACACCTGTCAGATGGCTAACATTAACAACTCAGGCAACAACAGATGTTGGTGAGGATGCAGAGAAAGAGCATCTCTTTTGCATTGTTGGTGGCAATGCAAGCTGGTGTAGCCACTCTGGAAAACAGTATGGAGGTTCCTCAAAAAACTAAAAATAGAACTACCCTATGACCCAGCAATTGCACTACTAGGCATTTATCCATGGGACACAGGTATGCTGTTTCGAAGGGACACATGCACCCCCATGTTTATAGCAGCACTATCTACAATAGCCAAGGTATAGAAAGAGCCCAAATGTCCATCGATGGATGAATGGATAAAGAAGATGTGGTATATATATACAACAGAGTATTACTCGGCAATCAAAAGGAATGAAATCTTGCCATTTGCAACTACGTGGATGGAACTGGAGGGTATTATGCTAAGTGAAATTAGAGAAGGACAAAAATCATATGACTCCACTCATATGAGGACTTTAAGAGACAAAACAGATGAACATAAGGGAAGGGAAATAAAAAGAATATAAAAACAGGGAGGGGGACAAGACAGAAGAGACTCATAAATATGGAGAACAAACAGGGTTGCTGGAGGGGTTGTGGGAGGGGGAATGGGCTAAATGGGTATGGGGCATTAAGGAATCTACTCCTGAAATCATTGTTTCACTATATGCTAATTTGGATTTAAATTTTAAAAAATAAAAAATAAATTAAAAAAAAAAAGAAGAGTAAAAGAAATAAGCTATTCTATTCCTTTCTTTCCAGTGATTCCTAAGGTCTACAGAATTTAAAGTCTGTCTCCACCATTTATTAGCCATATGGCTTTGGGAAACTTCTGAGACTTTACTACTCTATTAACAAAAATAAAATCACGTATTTCCAGGGGCACCTGGGTGGCTCAGTCAGTTAAACGTCATGATCTCATGGTTCATGAGTTTGAGCCCCACATCAGTGCAGAGCCTTCCTGGAACTCCCTCTCTTCCTCTCTCTCTGCCCCTTCCCCTAATCGCACACATGCTCTCTCTCAAAATAAATTAATAAACTTTAAAAAATAATCACCTACTTCCAGAGTATTTTTGAAAATTTAACATATTTAGCTCAAAGAAAGTGCTTAGAAATGGTAGTTCAAGGGGCATCTGGATGGTTCAGTCAGTTAAGCATCTGACTTGGTTTAGGTTCAGGTCATGATCTCATGGTTTTGTGGATTTAAGCCCCGCATCGGGCTCTGCAGTGACAGCATGAAGTCTGCTTGGGATTCTCTGTCTCCCTGTCTCTCTGCCCCTCCCGCACTTGTGCTGTCTCAGTGTCTCTCAAAATAAATAAACTTTAAAAAGGGGGTGGGCACCAGGGTGGCTCAGTTGGTTAAGCATCTGACTTCAGCTCAGGTCATGATTTCATGGTTCGTTGGTTGGAGCCCCACATCAGGCTCTGTATTCTGTGTCTCCCTCTCTCTCTCTGCCCCTCCCCTGCTCGCACTCTCTCAAAAATAAATAAACGTTAAAAAAATTTTTTTAATGGTAGTTTGATACAAGTTATTAATGTATGGAAATGTATAGCTTTCCTCAGTCCTTCTGGCCCCTAGGCTTCTCTTCTCTCCCTCCATTTTCTGAAGAGAAAAAGGACAGAAAATGAATGGGAAAACGCAATCACAGGCAAAGAACAATCAGCAATGGGAGGGAGTAAGGTAGAACATTAGAAGCAAGCAAGCTACATAGGCTGAAGAGAGAAGAGGCTGAGTAATCAAGGTGGCAGGGATAGGATATAGTTAGTGACAGAGTTCTAGACATCAGACTTTATTAAGCAACACAGAAATGAATGAAATTCTAATCTAAGCCACATTTACTCACATCCAATGGGAACACAGGACTCAACTATAAGGTGTGTGGCAATGGAGGGCAGGACTGCTTTACAAGCAAGCCTCATGGCTCTTATCCTTTATGCTCTTCTTACTACTGAAAGATTGAAAACAAACTCAAAATCAGGGGCACCTGGGTGGCTAGTCGGTTAAGCATCTGACTTCAGCTCAGGTCATGATCTTGTGGTTTGTGAGTTCGAGCCCCATACTGGGCTCTGCGCTGACAGCTCAGAGCCTGGAACCTGCTTCAGATTCTGTGTGTCTCTCTCTCTCTGCTCTTCCCCGGCTCATGCTCTGTCTCTCTCTCAAAAATCAATTAACATTAAAAAAATTTTTCTAATAAAAAAAATAAAATCACACACACGCCAGTTGAAAAGTCAAAAGCCTATTCACTGCCTTTAGCATAACCACGGTTTCACTAAGATTAGCAAGTTTACCTTAATAATTTTTCGATACAACCTAGTGCCACATCTTTGAACCAGCAGCTTCTACAGACAGCTCCCCCTCTGCATTTAAAAGCTGGCAGTCAGGGGCGCCTGGGTGGCTCCATCAGTTAAGCACCCGACTTTGGCTCAGGTCATGATTTCGCGGTTTGTGAGTTGGAGCCCCGCGTTGGACTCTGTGCTGACAGCTCAGAGCCTGGAGCCTGCTTCGGATTCTGTCTCCCCCTCTCTCTCTCTCTGCCCCTAACCCACTCACATTCTGTCTCTGTCTCTCTCAAAAATAAATAAACATTAAAAAGCTGGCAGTCAAAAAAGCACTGGCTTTTTAGTCAAGCACACCTGAGCTTTTTTTTATCCAGGTTCTGACATTAGTTCTGACCTCACCCTAAATTGTTTATCCTTGTGAAGCCTCAATTTCTACTTTATAAAACAGGGATACTACCACTTTCTTGCAGGATTTCTGTAAGAATTATAGTCAATGTATAAAAAGTACCTACCACAGTATATTCAAAGTAACAGGGGCTAAATAACTGATAGCTAGTATTTACTGCATACAACAGAACCTACAGAATCACAGTCCAGAAGATAATCTTATTTTATCTGTTCCATTTCCCCTCATTTTTCAGAAAAGGAAACTTGTACAAGATCACAAAGCTAGTTGGTGATTTTGCCAGGTCTCTCTAACTTCCAGGCCAGTACTCTTTTCAATTATACCACTTTGCCCACGATGGGGGCGCGGGGGGGGGGGGGGGGGGGGGGGGGAGGGGCGGTGAGAATCCTAGGAGAAGAGGAGCAGGATCTGGGAAACGATTTCTGATTTTCAATCCAGTTTTCACCAAGTAACATATCATATTGAGCAGAAAAGATGTTATGATAAATTAAAGCAATTAACTAATGTTTTCATTTTATGAGGGCTACAAAATAATTTTATAGCATCTTAGATTATTAAATTATTTTTGCAAACTATTGTTAAAGTCATTTTAGACATGTAGTTCTCACTGGCCCCCCTCAGAAAAATGAAAAATTAACCAATATTTTAAAATGATACTTCTCATTTTTCTCCAAAGGTTTATTTGGCTAAGACTAGGATATTTTTAAAAGATGTGAAGTTACTAAGTACTTATGAATGAACTGTGATGTCTGAAAATTACTTCAAAGTATTATGAGACAAAAGAAGACAAAAGGGAAACAAGATTGGGCATGTGTTGACAATTATTGAAACTGATTAATGGGTACACAGATATTGATTATACTATTTTGCCTACTCTTACAGATATTTAAGTTTTTCCACAATAAAAAGTATTAAAAACACCGAAAAAATGGGAAGTAAAATTCCATTTTAAACCATCCAAACTTAAAATCACAGATTAATACTGTGTTTGTTAGCTGTATTTGTAAGCATGTAGTCATTTATTTGGAAAAAAAAAAAAATGAGAGAATATGTATTAGGTACTGTGCTATACATGCAAAAATTAAACAAACAAACAAACAAAAAAACCACTAGTCACCATGCCAAATACTTCAAGTTGCTCAAACCAGCTGGGTATTAGGTAATTAGAGAACTAATAATGTGGTAAGTGCTGTCAAAGTGCTATTACAAAAAAGTGCTTGGGATGCACCAAAAGGGGATTCATTATGCTGATGAGAAGAACTAGGTCCTAGTAAAGATTTCCTACAGAGAATGACATTTGAAGACTGGATTTTTCAGCCAGGGTAAGGAAAGTGGAAAATGTTCAGGCATTCAATGCAGGAAGAAGTTGCACTGAGCAAAAACAAAAAGCCCAGAGACAATGTGGCTTGTGCTGAGAATTGCAAGTAGCCTGCAGTGTCCCCGTTGTGCCAATGGGTTAGAGTAAGGCAACAATAGGCTGGTGAAGTTTCTTAGATCATATTTAAAGCGTCTTACATGCAGACTAATCTGAACACAGTCAGAAGTCAATGAAGCTTTTACAGCACAGAAAGGAATAGTCAAATTTATCTACATTTTAGAAATATTACTCTGTTGGCAGTATGGACGACGGCCTGAAGAATAAAGGGTGAGGCACAAAGATTATTCACTAAAAAGATGGGCCTGGACCAAACAGCAGTAGAAACTGCAGAAACAGAAGTGTGGCATAGAGCAGTAGACCACACTGCGGTAGAAACTGAAAAAGAGGGGCAAGGACTTCAGAAGCGTGACTGGCAGGATTCAGAGACCAGTACATGTAAAGAGGAGAACAGGGAGACTCAAAAGTAAGAGCCAGGTTTTAAGGAGTACTGTTTTTTCTCTAGAGCATGAACTCATGGTAACAGTGATATTATTAAGCAATACAGGGATCACAGCAAGAAAAACTAAAGATGGGGGCTCCTGGGTGGCTCACTTAGTTAAGTGTCCGATTCTTGATTTTGGCTCAGGTCATGATCTCACAGTTCCTGAGTTCAAGCCCCACATGGGCTCTGTGCTGACAGTGTGGAGCCTGCTTGGGATTCTCTCTCTCCCTCTCTCTCTCCCCTCCACTTGCTCTCTCTCTCTCAAAATAAATAAATAAAACCTTTAAAAAAACCTGAAGATAATAAATTTGGTTTTGAATGTGTTGATTTGAAGGTCTATTAACATTCTATTTAGTAGGTAATTCTAGAACAGAAGTTTGGGCTCAGGAAACAAGATAGCTACAGATAAAAGTCTGGGAGGCATCCGTGTCTGTGTACCAAGAAGCGAAGCCATTACCCAGAGAGAGGTTATAGGGTAAACAAGATACAGGAGCCCAAGTTATCTCTAGTTAAGCCTTTGACGCACAAACCTCCAGGACATTTGTTGTTGTTACTGTAGTTGTTTTCATTTCTTTACTATTATTTAAAATATTTTTCATTTAAAAACAATACAGTCCCCCAAAACATTTTCTTTTTTCTCTTTACAAACCTAGGGCAACAGGCTAAAGAATGACCAAATCCAGGCTATAGCTCTAATCTAAGAAGTCCAGGCAGGACTTCTAGAGCCAACTGATGAGTAAAGCAGAAACTGGGCCAACCAACATAACAACACCAGGCTACCTCTTGCGTTTCAGAGGCCTTAGATACACCGATATGCAGCATCGAGTAAATTACATTACTTAAAATATTTCACAAAAGTCAATAAGTAACATCCCAAGGTACTCACCAGGCCTTTGATCCTGTTCCAGTACACAAATTGAGCCCTGAACTCTTCTGTTTTTCCCATGGACCATCATCAACTGAAATCTCATAGTAGGAAGCCCTAAGAATTGAGAATATAAAACTGGATTTGCTGAATTTATGGCTCACGGTAAATAAGACAAACACCGTTTCTTCAGAACTAATGAACTCTAAGTGGGCCAGCTTGACTCAGACATACCTGACTTAGGCACGCACACCATGATGCTAATACCAATAATGATTAAGTGAAAAAGTAAAAAAAAAAAAAAAAAAAAAATCTGTAAAACTGCATCCCTCTCCTATCCATATGTTCCTTTGTATCAGTATTTTAACATTTCAAACAAGGGCTCCTTATAAATTTTTACCTATGATTGCTTCTACTGTTTTTATGGACTCTAGCACATACAGATCCTTATTTCAGAATTCAAAAAGAAAATACCATTCTTAAGTGAGTTTCTTTCTTGGTAGATAGTTCTTGATATATCCCAATCTGTATCTAATCCTTCAAGTTACCAACAGTTCCTGGTCAACTCGTGTTTTTTAAGTTACATGTTAATGTGCCTTTTGAATGGATAGTAAGCTAAGAGAGATAAAGTTCTAAAGAAAATTCTCAGTGCTGCATCAGTGGGCAAAACTAGGAATAAAACTAAAACTATAATTTCTTTAGAGATTTCTATTTCTTACAGTATTTCATAAGTATTAAATCAAATGGGTTTTCTGACACCAGAAAAAATGGCACTATTCCTTAACTGTATGAACATACAAATTTACAATTATTCAAAAAAACTTTTGAAACATGTAAAAGCTTATTTTGTAAACTGTATCTTAAAATAATGGTGTCATTGATCAACACTGGGTTATTTTTGTCCAGCAGATAAAAAAGTTAAACTCTTAATATAGATTTTCCAATAATGACAATTATTAGGCTTGCAAACACTAACATTCAATGGATAATATTATCTCTTATTTTAACCCTTTCAATTTCTCCTGCCAAATTCAATCTTTAAAGGTTTTACATGGCACAACTCCTTTTCATTTTTTCTCTGAAGTCACCATTCTTCATAAAAGATAGGCTTAATATTCACATTTAATCTATTTCATAGCTTTGTTATGTTTTCCTAGAATGTTGGGAATTTTAGACATATTAGGAGCCTATTACATTCAGACAAGCCAGTCAACTCTACAGGAATGGCTGCTATTATGCCAGAATCACACTGAAACAAAAGATTGATTAGAGTTAAGTGGGGACAGGAGAGAAGCAGAGCTGGAGAGGAAGAAAAGTATAGTCAGGTAAGAGGTGTTGAGTCCAAAACAATGAGCAAATTTAGTGTCATTCTCACATGCAGGTTTATCAAGATTAGTCAACTCAGAAATTTTTTTTCAGGGAAATTATTTTTTTAAGGCAGCAATAAAACTCACAGTCCCTTTAGAGTGGGGATACTTCTTCTTAAATTCTCCACTGCTACAGCCCAAGAATAAGACATTCTAGGTTAGAACAAATAGGAGAAAAGAAAAAAAAAAAAATTGGGCTTTTAAAATGTTCTTAAATGTAAGAACATTATAAATGAGGCAGGAATAATATTGCTGCACTTCATATTTTCCAAGCAAAGCACTTAAGTTTTCAGGGCATAGTGAAGCCTCAGTACAGGACCTGGAATCAGAAATACTGGGTTTTATATGACAGTTATAATGCTAACTAATTAATTATATGACCATGGACAAGTCATTTGAACGCTTCAAATCTCAGTTTTTTCACTGATAATTACAACTACCCTTTCTCACAGGGTTGCTATGAGAGTTTAATGCGGTAATACACACAGTGCCTGACACACAGCAGGCATCCAGTAAGTGTTCATTTCCTTTCCAGCTAAGGGTCTATGTCATAGATACCTCCAATAGTGAGAACTTTTTCAATAGCATCAGAAGCGAACCCACTGCTCTCCTTATCTTAGTAAGGATATAAGGTGAGGCTCAAAGAACACAAAAAGAAGCAGCATCAGACATTATTTAGGAGATAAACCAACCAAATCACTGCTGCCACAGAAAACAACATTCAATCTAAAATCTAATGGGACTTCACTGAATTCCCAAAAGTCTGTCAACTGATCCCAGTTTTCCTCCTTTTATAAGTTATTTAATTTTTAGTAAGTACAAATTATAAAGCAACACTAGTAGAAGCTCTCAGAAGTTACAACTTTTAAAATATACAAACCGAATAACATAAGCCATTAAATGGCTTCTCTAGGATAAACATAAACTTACAAAACATTTTTACCTTTGTCATCTATTATTTTGTTATTCAAGTATAATTAACAGTGTTCTATTAGTTTCAGATGTACAGTATGATTCAACAATTGTGTACATCTCTCAGAGCTCATCAAGACCAGTGCTCTCTTAGGCCCCTCTATCTCTTTCACCCACCACCCCTCCCCTCTGGCAACCACCAGTTTGTTCTCTGCATTTAAGAGTCTGTTTCTTTTTTTTCTGTTTGTTCATTTGTTTTGTTTCTTAAAATCCACATTATGAGTGAAATCACACGGTAATTGCCTTTCTCTAGCTGACTTATTTCACTTAGCATAAAACCCTCTAGGTCCATCCGTGCTGTCACAAATGGCAAGGTTTCATTTGTCATCTATTTAATGTAGAAATTTCTTCAATTTCATTTAAAGTTGTTGCTTTCTGCCTTCTGTTTTTAGTAATCATGACTAAATTATATCACTAATCAGAGATACATTTTCTGCCTTCTTTATCACATAAAAGTATCCATTATTCATTTCCATATTGCTTCAAACTTGGTATATAGCAAAAGAAAAAATCTTATGTATAGTGTAAGTCTCATTACTATGTTAAAATAAATATATTTATACTTTACGTTCTGTAAAGAATGTATGTTTAGGATTCCTTTGAAGAATAACTTTTACTTTTAATACTTTAAAAAATTATACATTTTACTACACTCCAAAAAAAATAAGATCCCTAGTGACTCGCATGTCACACATAGCAGGTACACAATATATTTTTACTGAATAAACTTAAAATTACATTAATCAAAATAATTATAACTGAAAAAGATTGGCCAAAGCATGCTGCTGAATCAGGCTTTGTTCTTTTCAGTACTACCTGAGTTAATGATTGGCTAAAACAGAGGTATCTTCTTTAATTAAGACAAACATTTCTCATCATAATTAAACTTCTTATGAAAAGACAGGACAACGAACAGAATTCCAGAATACATGGAACTCTCAGTAAGCTAGGGAATCAACTACATGATCTTCAAAGGGTCACATGGTTCTGGTAGCAGCAAAGTGGGACAGATTCATCTCTAATTTTCCACTCCTAATTCATTTACATCTAGAAAAATGCAAAGGCAAGTTCTAAATGACAATGAAGAATTAAATTAACATTACGTTATGGCAGTCATTTTACAACTGGTAACTAATGTCACACAAAAAGTTTTGAAACAAAATTCTGACAATTTAAGCCTAAATTATACTCAACACCCACAAAACAGATTTCATCAGTAATAAAATACTATTTTTTTATACTAATGAGGAACTTTATTAACCTTAATATTTGCTAATAATGGTTACAAATCATAAACTGTCAATATACTTGACATACGATGTTGCATAAGGGATACAATTAGCACCAAGTAGTATTCCTGCCCAACATGTTTAGCATGAATCTCATCATGCATAGGAAAAAAATCATACAAATCTAAAACAAGGGATATTCTACAAACCAGCTGGGTTAGACTATTCCAAAATATTAATATCATGAATGAAAAAACAGTGGTGGGACTGAGGAACTGTTCTTAATTCTAAAGGGCCATGATGGCCAATGCAATGCATAATCCTTAACTAGATCCTGGATAAAAATAAGCAAACAAATCTACCTTAAGGGACACTATTAAGATAATTAGTAGGGAAGTTGTGATATGGACTGTCTATAAAAGTTTGTAACAACTGCAAATGTATGCCTAGTATATCATTCTCTTAAACATTTATAAAGCCACCTATATGATAGATTAAAGGCCCTGCAGTAACAGGACCCAAATAACTTTTTGTTTAATCTAGGGTTTCACAAACTTTTTTGGTCATAGAACCTTCTTTCCCCTTAACACGTATTATAAATGTGTGAGAGGGTTTGGGAAATATTTCATTTAATAATTCACTTCTATTACTTCTACCACCTTAATTATTCATAATTCTTAAGTTATAGAAATTGAATAAATATCTAAAAATTACTAAAACATTAAATTCCAAACTCAAGATCACAGGTTTAAAAGTACCTGGATGATAGACTCTCCCCAATGAAGACTTCATTTAGTGCCCTCACTGGCAAAAGCTGGGGTCCTGAAGCCTCAGGTCCTGAAGGTGATGAAAAAAATTTTTTCAAGACAACTTGTTTAAATCTTAGAAACGTTAGGATTTCAATTTTATGAGACATTACAATATTCACACTTTTCGCTATAATCCATACTTTAACATTATTAACATATAAATAAAATATCTTATTTAAAGTGTTCATAATAGGGGCGCCTGGATGGCTCAGTCAGTTCAGCATCCAGCTTCAGCTCAGGTCATGATCTCACCACTCGTGGGTTTAAGCCCCGTGTCAGCTCTGTGTTGACAGTGTGGCGTCTGCTTCAGATTCTGTCTCTCTCTGCCCCTCCCCCGCTTACTCATGCTCATTTGACTCTCTCATGCTCACTCGCTCGCTCTCTCAAAAATAAATAAAACATGAAAAAACTAGGGCGCCTGGGTGGCTCAGTCGGTTAAGCATCTGACTTCAGCTCAGGTCATGATCACAGGGTCCGTGGATTTGAGCCCCGCATCAGGCTCTGTGCTGACAGCCTGGGGCCTGCTTCAGATTCTGTGTCCCCCTCCCCTCTCGGCCCCTCCCCCACTCACGCTCTGTCTTGTTCTGTCTCTCAAAAATAAATAAATGCGAAAAAAATTATAAAAAAATAAAAAACAAAAATATTAAAAAATAAATAAAATGTTCATAATATGAACCTCAAAGTCACCTAACATTGCTGCAATGAAGCCTCTAGCTCTCCAAAATAAGCCTTAATTCTTCTTGAAACAATTTTTCAAGACCGAGAAAATAAATATTTATTCTTCTCATAAGATTTTTGTTGTCACATTTAATTTCTCTCTAAAAGCTTCAGAGGTAGCAATGATCAAGTACTTCCAGAGAAGAGCCACTTTGAAGTTAAGTGGCAAATTATACCCATGGCTCATACTGGAAACCAAATCAGTTATTATTAGAGATCAGATTTCTTTTTTTTAAATAGAAAACTTCAAGAGTGTTTCTACCAATAGTAGTCCCAAAGGAACACTGCCACATCTCCTTTCATGACTTCTGAAAAATGTCATCTTTTTTTTCTTTTTTATTCTATAAGGCTATATGCACAGTTTATGTAATCTGCCTTGATATTTAAACCTCACTTCATCACAAAATCCTCCAAAGGATTCCCACTGCTTTCTCCATTAAAATTGCAACTGTCACCTTCAAACGGTTTCTTTTACTTATCTTTTATCAGTCTCCCAACTGGAAATGCCAACCTCATCTTCTCAATGTCACCGAAAGCGGATTCGTTGCACCCAACTCTCGCTGGGCGAGCACTGTGGAACAAGTTCCCTTCTCTGTCTCCTCCATGCTTTCTCCTAAGTCAAAGCTTGAAAGTCTACCTGGACTGTGGTAACTAGCCTCTAACAGGGTCCCCAGTGATTCCTGCCTGCGGGTATTCACATTCTTGTGTAACTCTCTGATAGAGTATTAGGTTTGGTCTATGTGACCAAAGAGGGTACGATACAAGCGATGGTACGACACTTCCAAGATTTGGTTTAAAAAGCCACCCTGGCTTCCTTCCACCTCAGCCTCTTTTCTCAGATCACTTGGCTTCTGGGGGGTTGGGGGGATGGGGAGAGACTTCATGAGCAGTCAAATAAAGAGGCCTACATAGTGAGGAACTAAAGCCTCCTGCTAAGAGTTATGTGAGGAGCTGAGAAGCACATCTTGCAGTCCCAGATGTCTTCAAATACTGCTGTCCTGGCTGACAGCTTGATCCTCCTCCCAAAAAGACTCTAAACCAGAACTAACAAGCTAACCTGTTCCTGGAGTCTTGACCTTCACAATCTCTGAAATCATAAATATTTGTGTTTTAAGATGCTTAATTTGGGGGTGATTTGTTATGCAGTAATAAATATCTAATACACACTAAACACCTCATATACTAATAAAATCTCTACCACTGTCACCAACACAACCACTGATCTAATATTCTCCTGACTTGCTACCCTATTATATTCCTGTTTATGTTTATTAGACACTAATTACACGCATCTCATTTCTTTTGGATTTAACAGTCTATGGGGGACCCAACGATGCTTTTGAATATAACAAGTTGTCATACAATGCCAAAGACCATAAGAAAACTTATCTGATTAAATTGTACGATGGGCTAATGTGATCAGCTCAATCTCATAATATAGCTGAAAAAACTTGACACAAAAAGGTATATCAAAAAATTTGATATGTTTAATCAAATTCACATTAAAGATTATAAAACCTAACTTTTGAAATTGTCTTAATTTGGTACTAGATCTATCATTCTCACACATGTCAAAATTTAACAGTTTTACAAATGTAAAAAACTAAATTTTATTCTTTAAATTATTTTTCTTTACATAAGGTAATTCCTTTTTCTTTTTAGTGTTTATTTTTGAGGGAGGGAGGGAAGGAGGGTAGGAGGGAGGGAGGGAGGGAGAGAGAGAGAGAGAGACGGAGAGAGAGAGAGAGAGAGAGAGAGAGAGAGACGGAGAGAGAGAGAGACAGAGAGACAGAGAGAGAGAGAGAATGGGACAAAGTACAAGTGGGGGAGGGGCAGAGAGAGAGGGAGACACAGAATCCTAGGCAGGCTCCAGGCTCTGAGCTGTCAGCACAGAGCTCGAGTGGGGCTCGAACTCACAAACTGTGAGATCATGACCTGAGCCCAAGTCAGAGGCTTAACTGACTGAGCCACCCAGGCACCCCTACGTAAGGTAATTCCTAATGGAATTTGTTTTACATCTCCCCACAGATTTTCTGCAAATGCCAAACTAACAGTAGGTACTCACTAAATATTACTAATAAATCTGATTTCTCACCAAACTGTAACCATGTATTTTATATAGTATTGACTTTCTGCCTCTATTCCCATTTCTCCCTATCCAAATTTTCCTTTCCATTTTGCACTTTTATTGTGTGTACTTGCTGAATTTCACCTAGAACCCTTTGTCAAACAAGAAAATTAAGATTGCTTCAGGTCTCATCAATCATCTTAATTCTGCCTATATTTTCTTTCATGCTAATTGACTACTACCAAACATTACCTAACCGATGAAACTGTACATTTATAACTTAATTCAATAGGACATGTAAAGGACAATTAACAATTTTCTATCCAAAACAATGGATTACAAAATTAATTATAATTTGTATTTTTAAATATAGAATTGTTATACTAGTAACAGGGACCACTACATGTACAATTCTCTTTCACATGCTGCTACACTATGTTTCCAGGTTTACTTGCAGTGGGTACACCCATGAGACTAGTAATGGCCAATGAAATATGAGGAAAAGTAGTGATAAAGCCTGGCTCCTAAAACCTGCCTTAAGATACTCTATGCTCTTTCTTCTTTCCACAAGCTACAGAGGATCCAATAGAAAACTCAGTGGCCTTAGAAGATGGTAGGAGGCACTGTTTGGAAGTTCTTCAACCCCCTGTTGACAGTGACATGAAATAGAAATAAACTTTCAATATGTTAAGCCACTGAGAATCTGGGATTATCTATCAAATCAATTCACTTATCCAAATTAATACAACTAGACTTGCAAATAAAGCTACTAATTTATGTGATGAAAATTTTTAAAAATAATAATATACCAACCCTACCTTCCCTTGAACATATCCTTTAACAACTTGTACATAAATACAATCCAATAAAGGATAGATTTTTCTTAAGCTGAAAAGTTAAACAAACACACACAACACTAGAATTTTTTTTTTCTCTGTAATCTTTGGTTCTAAATTAGAAAGCTAGGGGAGCCTGGGTGGCTCAGTCAGTTGAGCATCTGACTCTTGATTTTGGTTCAGGTCATGAACCCAGGGTCATGAAATCAAGCCTGGCATAGAGCTCTGTGCTGAATGTGGAGCTTGCTTAGGATTCTGTCTCTCTCTCTCTTTCTCTCTCTCGCTCTCACTCTCTCTCTTGCTCTCCCTCTCTCTCTTGCTCTCCCTCTGCCCTTCTCCTCCACTCATGCTCTCTCTAAAAAAATTTTTTTTTAATTTACAACAGACAACATGGATGGAACTAGAGAGTATTATGCTAAGCGAAATAAGTCAGTGAAAGAAAGACAGGTATATGATTTCACTCATGTGGCATTTGAGAAACTCGACAGATGAACATATGGGATGGGAAGGAAAAATAAGATATAAACAGAGAGGGAGGCAAACCATAAGAGACTCTAAAATACACAGAACAAACTGAGGGTTGCTGGAGGGGAGGTGGGTAGGGGGACGGGTTAAATGGGTGATTGGCATTAAAGAGGGCACTTTTTGGCATGAGCACTGGGTATCCTATGTAAGAGATGAATCACTGAGTTCTACTCCTGAAGCCAAGACTATACTGATGTTAACTAATTTGAATTTAAATTAAAAATTAAAACACATAAATATAAATATATTATTAGAAAGCTAAATCCAGGATAAAACATGGTAGCATATTTATACTCCCAAATCTACTCCAATATTTCAAAATTCCTAATGGCAGCCTCCTAAGAAATGTTCCCTACCAACTTGCTAAGAATTTAAATAGAAAAAAATGAGATACAATTTGAAATCTTCCTAAATTTTTTCTCATAAAGCTATAAAAATAACAAAACTCACAAAAAAGCCCTCTAAAATAGTGCCTAGACACAGTTAAATATCATATAATTGCTTCTAACAAAAATAATTATTATAATAAGCATAGTAATTTCCAGTGTTGCTATTGAGAATTCTGAAACTATTCTGATTCCAGATTCTTTATATATAAAATAACCTACTTCAGCCACAATCACCACCACCACTTCCTCTCTGGAAGCTTTCAGGAGCTTTGTTTCATCCCTAATATTCTGACATACCTTGGTTTGAAATCTGTTACCATTACTTGTGAGTCCTTTCAATTCAAAGAATGGTGCCTACATTTTGAGAAATTCTGTTGTGTTTTTTTTTATTTTGAACATTTTCTCTTCTTTTTCTAGAAAAACATTAATCAGATGTGAACATCCTGGATGTTACTTAGTTAATAACTATGTGATTTTGTTTCTATATATATTTAGTTTTACAAACTAAACGGTAAATCTGAGACAGGAATCTGAGCAATGAATCTCTGAATATCAATCTATAGCTTTCCTATAATGTAGTTGGTGAATTTCAGAGCCAAATCTTAAACATCTCTGGTGGTAGCAATAACTTCTTTTGGTGAGGGATAAAGTAAAACTTTTAGTTAAAAATTTAAATCTTACTGCAGTCTTTGAAAAACAGTAATAGGAATCCATATGCATATGATTGGGTGGGGAGAGCATCTTTAAAACATGACATGAACACATAGTTTAAGAATATCCTAACCTATATAAACCTATAAATCACCATGGGGGTGCCTTGGGGGCTCAATTGGTTACACATCCCACTCTTGATTTTGGCTCATGTCACAATCTCATGGTTTTGTGAGTTCAAGCCCTGTGCTGGGCTCTGTGTGCTGATGCTGGAGGCCTGCTTGGGAGTCTCCCTCTCTTTGCCCCTCTCCTGCTCGCACTCTGTCTCCCTCTCTCAAAATAAATAAATAAACTGAAAAATAAAAAGCTTTAAATCACCATGAAAAACTCTGAGAACAATGACCATAAATAAACATCAGGTACCACGACAAGACAGAGACAAAACAGATATTTAAAGGTAGCTTTTCCTGGTAAGTTTAGCCAAGAAATGAAACACAGGACAAAAAAATATCTTTTCCTGGAGTCCGTAGATATCTAGTATATCTCTTGGGATCTTCTTGTATCATAAAAATCTTATAGTTACTGGAAAAAGTGGGAAAATATGGTTAAATTATAACCCACAAATTAACTCACAACTGAGAATTCACCTGAACACTCATAACAAAAAACTGCATATCACCTTATGCTAATATTCTCTTAGCAGTTTACAGAGATTGAAACACAAATCTTAAGGCTAAGATGCAAAATTTCTCAACAAAAAGGTTTTAAATCAATGAGCATAACTGTGGTGAATACATTTAAATACAACTATACAAGTGTATAATTATGATGAAATCTACATACTAGCTCGTTTTATTTCTACTGCTTTCTTTTTCCTTTTTGACATTTCAAAGATTAAGGCCAAGAATCTGTCCTTAAATATCAACTATTCTCTTAGACATTTATAATCCTTCCATAATCAACAAGTTTTCAATCCTAGATAACATTTCTTCTGGAAATATGCTTACTTCTTATTTCAGTATCTAGTCATTAAATTTTACACCTGAAGTAGTTCACTGTTATTTTCTTAAGTATGGTCAGTGGCACTAAAATCCTCAAATAATTATAGATTATTACTTCTAGAAATTAGAAATCAAAGGAACTCTAAGTTAAATATTGCTCCAAACACATCTAATTCCCAATCCACCTACTTTCATCATGAACTCTTTCAATGTTGAAGGCTCTGCTATGTTGATTCAAACTCAGCTGCTCTTCGTGAAGGTCCACGGGAACAGGGTTTATGCCAGTCCCTTCAAGGTACAATCTGATTCGTTGCCTCCATAACCACCTTAGAAGAGTGAAGGAAAATCGAATTAATTTAAGATAGAATAAAGTAATTTTAGAATTAGATATAATTTCACCAAATTAAAAAAATAAAAATATTAAAAAACTAGTTATCCCATGAACAAATTATACCAGAAACATCCAAAACCCACAGGTTCCTACTCAAAGACAAATTTAGAGATTAGGTCTCTCAATTATAACAGAAATATCTAATGTATTTATATAGAATCTCACACATAACTGAATTAAAGCCAAATTCTTTATCATATATCCATTAAATCTAAGATACTGAGTTAGATATAGTTGCATTTTGCTCATACAAAAACATAACATGAAGAAAAGAAAGCACTCTGAAATTAAAATAATACTGTGTTCTGGTGGTCAGATTAGACAAAATTCCCTCCCCTAAAATTCTGTAATGATGATTTTTTTTAATAATAAAAAAGAAATCAATGACAAATATTATAACATTTAAGATTATACCTAAAACTTAAACATTTTTGATAAAAGGAAAAAAAATCAGGTAAAATTAATTTCAAAACCAAAAACTGATGTGTCAAAAAGTTAGTGGGACAGATTCTGCTAGATTAGCATATAAAAATATACTACCATTTGGTAGCTATAAACTGGTCATCTGTAGAGGTGCCAAACTTCTGAAATCAATAGAAACTGGAATCATTATTAATGATTCCACAAGTCAAGAAGACTTAATACAATTTCACAAAAACCAGAGAAAAAGCTTTCTCCAACAATAAAAATCTAGTCTAAATCAGGAAATAAAAAAGTAGTCCAACTTGGCTCACTCTACTATCATCACCAACCCCATCTCAGCTCCTCCCCCCATCCTTCTTTTTTCAGGACAGCCTGGCCTCCGAACACAGTAAGTGAAAAAAAATATGAATAAACATCCCCCTGCTTAAGATACACTTAATATGTAAAATAAAGACATCAGGAACCTTCAGCATAGTGGAGTAAATCCAACCCTCAGCCATTCCGGATAGGAGATGAGGATAAAAAATATAAAATCTCAGAATTTGAACACTTAATTTTAGCCAACAGTTTTAACTATCTTTCTACCAAACTGCTAAGAACACAGAACCAGGTTTAAAAAGTAGAAATGTGGCCTCTATCTCACTGATGGAGAAAACCCCTCCACGTGCAATTATGTTACAGGCCAAGGGCACTTGTCAGGGTTTCTGGACAGTTCCACCTGGACTAGAAGAAAGTAAGGTAGAGATGTTTGTGACTCAGCTAGTTTATTACTTTTTATGGCTACTGTTGTAACTATGGACTAAGCCAAATATTATCTAACTTGTACTGTTCAATAGCATTTTTAATAGCACATATTTATTAAGATTATTTGTAAAACAACTGTAAGAAATTCCTACCTGAACTCACCACGATAGAACTTCTGTAAGGCTTCTGGAAAGGAATGTGTATATCGAACAGGAAGACATAAATGACCCTCAGACCTTTATTTTAAGAGATTTGGAGTGGTGTAAAGGGAAGAAAGAGGAAAAAAAAATTTCATTCAAAAGGTATCATAAGCTATAAAAATCAGACATAAAATTTTGTAAATTTTTATTCTATACTTCATTTTTTTGCTACAAAGTTTTCTGTATTTTCAATAAGACAGAAAGACCAAACAGAAAGACCAAAGTGATTTTACATACAGCTTTAATGCCATGATACACAAAACTACTTAAGTTTCCACATTACAGTGAAACTAAAAAAAAAACAGCAAATGTGCCACTGATTGATTTCCCTATAAAATTATCTGATGGTATAGTGACATTTGCATCCTACTTTTATAATATTTATCTATTAACTTTAGGCAAGTCATTTTAGCATCAGCTTCCTCATCTCTAAAAGGGTGATAGAACCACCAATCTCAAAAGGTTATTCTGAGGAATCAAACTATGGTTCAAAAGTGAACCATAAATCTTTTAAATGTCATTTAAGATATTCCAAGTCATAAAGAGAAATCATAAAGCTTAATCCAATGCAATCCTTCATTTATTAAAAAAATATAGAAGAATTAACTCCTTTTCAAGGAGTTAAAAGCTTGATGTATGGGGCACCTGGGTGGCTCAGTTGGTTGAGTGTCTGACTTTGGCTCAGGTCATGATCTTGTGGTTCATGAGTTCGAGTCCTATGTCAGACTCTGTGCTGACAGCTCGGAGCCTAGAGACTACTTTAGATTCTATGTCTCCCTCTCTCTTTGTCCCTCTCCCACTCTCACTCTTTCTCTCAAAAATAAACATTAAAAAAAAAAAGAGCTTGATGCAGAAGACAATTTTTTTTAAAAAAAATTGCAAATTACAAAGTGTTAAGATTGCCTATAGTTGCTATAGAAAGATGAGATAATATGGCACCTAACATGAGAAAAGGTGTCCAGAAAGCTCAATCATCATTACATGATGCATTGATCTTGAAGGAAATATTGAGAGTAGGCTTTGCAAAACAAACTCTTCATAATAACTACATTAAGTGTGAAGAGCAGAGAAAAACCTTTTTACAAAGTCGTGACTAGTCAATTTCTTTATCTGAGTGGATCAACACTGAAATTAAGACGCTTAGGCAAGGCCTAAGTGTTTTAATTTCTATACTCCCTGCAACACTTTACATAGTGCTAAGTATATAAAAGGTATCAACAGTCATTTGATAGAACAATACCAGCTAGGGTCAACTGGAGGTCTAAAACATCCTAGAGAGAACAATCTCTCATGAGGTTATAGTCAGATATCAGCTAGGGCTGTGAGCATCTGAAGGCCTGACTTGGCCTGAACAATTCATTTTCAGTGTGGCTCACTCACAGGGCTGGCAAATTGTGTGAGCTATTGGCAAGACACCTCAATTCTTCTGCACATGAGCCTCTCCATAGGGCTGCTTGACTATCTTCACATCATGCTGGCTGACTTACCCCAGAATGTACAATCCAAAAGACCAAAACAGAAGCTGGAATACCATTTATGACCTGGCCTTGGAATCTACACACTGTCATACCATATTCCATAGGCCAGTCCTGATTGAATACAGAAGGGGAGAGGTAACCACATAAAGGTGTAAATGCTAGGCAGCTATCTTGTAGGCTAGCTACTACATGTCGTATACCCTATTTTAATTAT
The DNA here is from genome assembly GCF_028018385.1 of Neofelis nebulosa. Taxonomy (NCBI): domain Eukaryota; kingdom Metazoa; phylum Chordata; class Mammalia; order Carnivora; family Felidae; genus Neofelis; species Neofelis nebulosa. The sequence continues at coordinate 29,276,212 of NC_080782.1, forward strand.
TAAGCATTCAAATGTCATTATTATTTAAAAGTTCAGTAGACAATTGCAGAATACAAACAAGACAAACCGGTTATATATTTAATTTACATGTGAGTGACCATGTGAGTGAACCATCTTAGAAGGGTATCTCCGAGCCCAAGTCAAGCCTCCCAAGTGCCTGCAGCCCCACCTGACATGTAACTATAACCTTATGAGGAGAGATCTCAAGCCAAACCACCCATCCAAGCCACTCCTGAATTCCAGATACACAGAAACCAGGAGAGATAATAAATGATTTTTACTACTTAAGCCTTTAAGTTCTGGTTTGATTTGTTATGCAGCATTTGATAACTAATAGAGGAAAGGAAATTTAAGTTGAATATTAACTTCTAGGATTAAGGCTTGTGAGTCACCACAGTGCTTAAGAAAAAGAAGTCAGGCAACCTGAATTACCGAACAAGCTAGGAGGCTTAATACATTTCTGGCCTGTAGACAAGAAGAGAAACCAAAGGACTTCTAAAGCCTATTATTCTAGGTAGAAATTAGAGAAGCAGTAGTGTCTGTTTACCAGTTTCAAAATCTCCACAAGCTTATGACTATTAAGCCAGGTTTTTAAAGGAAAATATGTCTCAACAAACTGTATGAAATGTGACCACTAAAGAATCTCTTAAAGATATAAAAATATGCCATAAGAGGGGCGCCTGGGTGGCGCAGTCGGTTAAGCGTCCGACTTCAGCCAGGTCACGATCTCGCGGTCCGTGAGTTCGAGCCCCGCGTCAGGCTCTGGGCTGATGGCTCGGAGCCTGGAGCCTGTTTCCGATTCTGTGTCTCCCTCTCTCTCTGCCCCTGCCCCGTTCATGCTTTGTCTCTCTCTGTCCCAAAAATAAATAAATAAATTAAAAAAAAAAAATATGCCATAAGAATTTCTAAAATATACATGCATCAACACTGAAAGCAGTCAAAAAAATATTTACTGAACCAATGATCTCAATAACTTATGCTCAAGAAATTTTTACTCAGGTTGGGGTCCTAGCCCTATTCCCTAAAAGCATTTAATTAATCATTCAGTTCAAAGGTTTACTGTCTATGGACTACGTATAATACTATAAAAGCAATAGAAAAATTAAAATACAAAGTCCTATGCTCAAGAAATGTATAGTCTAATGGAGGAGACAAACAACCAAGCAGAAAACGATATGAAAGGATAAGCAATCTCTAGAGGGAATTATAGTCAGAGCCCACAAGATGCACCAGAGTCATGAATGAACAATTATACAACTACACACCTCAGTATGTGGTATAAGGGCATTCTGGACAAAAGCGCATATATAGACATGAAAAGAATATGGGCCTTTTGGAGAACTCTTTCACTTATTCTTTCAAATCCTACTGTCTTAAATATCAACAAAGCTCCTCATCAGAGGAAAAGCCTCCACCCATGGTGTCAGCAGACGCTCAGATCGAACATTTGCACTTAAGAACAGCCGTCAGAGTGGGCAGTAGAGGAACTGGTGAGGATGGTCAAAGGTACAAACTTCCACTTATAAGACTGTAAATACTGGGGATGTAATGGACAACAGGATGACTATAGTTAACACTGCTGTATAGTATATCTGAAAGTTATTAAAAGAGTAGATCCTAAGAGTTCTCATCACCAAAAAAAGCCCTTTTTTTCATGTCTATATGAGATAAGTAAATTTACTGTAGCAATCATTTCACATTATGTATAAGTCATTATGCGTTACACCTTAAATTTATGCAGTCTGCATGTCAATTATATCTCAACAAAACTGGGAGAAAAGATGCGATTCAAAAAAAAAGAAACAGCCTTAGGAAGAATCCTAGGCTGTTCCTAGAGGTGTTGTTTTTGTTGTTGTTTTGTTTTTTACTGAAGAGCATACAGTAAATGAGGATAGATTAAACTAAAAAGCAAACAGGCAACAGATGGTGAAAGATCATACTATTATACTAAGGAATTTGCAATGTATCCTAAAAGTCATGGGAAAGCCTAAAAGATTCTAATTTAGGAGTGGATACACTATTTGTACTTTGGAGTAACATGAAGACAAAGTGTAATGGATGGGTTGGAAAGAGCAAGACTGGGAGCTACTGTGGTAATTTAAACAACAAACTATAAACGCCTACACGGTGTTCATTACCAGTGACGATGGCAAGAGATGGACTCAAAGGTAAGATCCCAAGAACTCAGAATTAGATCCACAGACCAGTGTGGTAAGGTGGGGATGGGGTGGGGGTGGGGGTAGGGGGGTGGATGAGGGACAGGTGGTCACAGCTTTAGCACAGGTTATGACTCCATTCATCAAGTATGGTAGGGGAGGGCAAAGGAGATAGGTTCATTTGCAGGCATGTTACTTTTTTTTTTTTTTTTTTTTTTCAAATAGGCTCCATGCCCAATGTGAGGCTTAAACTCACGACTCTGAGATTAAGACTCACATGGGGCACCTGGGTGGGTCAGTTGGTTAAGTACCCGACTCTTGATTTCAGCTCAGGTCATGATCACACCGTTCATGAGTTCGAGCCCCATGTCAGACTCCACACTGATGGTGCGGAGCCTGCTCAGGATTCTCTGTCTCCCTCTCTTTCCCTTCCTCCTTCCCTCTCTTTCTTTCTGTCTCTCTCTCTCTCTCTCAAAGATAAACATTAAAAAAAAAAAAAAAAAGCCACATGCTCTACGGACTGAGCCAGCCAGGCGCTCAGACATGTTACATTTTTAATGCCAATGGATACATTCAAGTAGAGGCTAGAATGGCTCAAATAAGAGAAAAATAACAGGAGAAAAGGACAAAGAATAATCAGGAACCAGAAAACGTACAGTCTTACATATCACAGCGAAGGAGACCAACTGTTCCAGTTTGCCTGGGACTGACAATTTTCCCAGGACATAGAACTTTTGGTGCTAAAACTAGAAAAGTCCTTGGCAAACCAGGATGAGTTGGTCACCCTAGCCAGAATAAAGAATTAGATTGTACTCTGAGTTAGATAAGGGAGCCACCGTAAGATTTGGAGCAGAGAAGTCACTCTGGCTGCAGTGGGAAGAGAATATAAATACGGGTAAGAGTGGAAACAAGATCAATGTTAGATATAAATATTTTGGAGTCCACGATCTAAGTTCAACCAGAGATATTAATCAGCTATTCTGGAGACATTATAAAGAGTGAAAGAGAGGGGCGTCTGGGTGGCTCAGTCGGTTGAGTGTCCAAATTCAGTTCATGGTCTCACAGTGAGTTTGAGCCCCAGGTCGGGCTCTGTGATGACAGCTCAGAGCCTGGAGCCTGCTTCGGATTCTGTGTCTCCTTCTCTCTCTGCCCCTCCCCCACTTGTACTCTGTCTCTATCAAAAATTAAAAAAAAAAAAAAAAAAAAAGGAGTGAGAGAAAGATGGCCCAGAGGGTAATATATAAAAACACCACTATTTAAGCAGTGACTAAAATATAACATCCTTCAAAAGACACAAAGTAGTAGCCATCAGGATAGGAAGAAGGGGCAGGGGGGGAATGGCGGTCATAAATGCCAAAGAAGTACAGATGCATTAAAGGAGAAGTCAGGACCAAAAATTTCCCAGAAATCAAGTTAGACAAGGACTAAAATGTCCAGTAAGTTCAATAACCAGGACATCACTAGTAAGACAAAAAGAATGTCAATGAACTGGTGGGAGCAAATCCAGAAAAGCTAGCAAAGGTTTAAAAACAACTGAAGTAAGTAAGTGGAGATACCAAGCTTGGGGGTAAAGAGGAAGAAAAAGAATAATAATCAAGAGAAAGGCACAGGGTAAAGAATTTATTAAATTTTCTTAAAAGATGACAGTCTTGAGCAAGGTTTTAGCCTAAGAGGAACCATGTGCAAAGGGAGAAAAGGAAAGAAAGGGAACAGAACAAGGTTTTTATTTTAAGCCAGGGAAAAGGTAAAGAAGTTCTTATCCAATGACTTCCATTTCCTCTATCAGGTAAAGGAGAAGGCTAATGCTGAAGGAGGAAGGGTAGGGAAAGCAGGGAATATATACAAGTTAAATAGCCTTGAAGAAGCTACCACACAGAATGGGGAAGAGAGAGGACCTGAGCCACACAGAAAATTTTGGGTCCAGTTCTAAGTGCTAGAAACTACAAATTGGAAGTAAGCTGGGGTGCAAACTAGGCCACGAAGCTTAAGTTTCTATTTTTTTACCCAGATGGCCTCAGCAGTGCTGATAGAGGAATAAAAAGGATGATCGACAGAGGTAGGATTGAGCAGAAAGACAATGGTACAAAATGTCTACGAAATTTGTCAAGCAAGTGAATGAAGTGAGGGAAAATTAACTGAAGAAAATAGAGGGGTTCAATGCACTGAAAACCAAAGGGCAGACTTAGCAGAATTGAGGGAATAAGACTGCTATTAAAGATAGGAGACTGTGGTCAGAGTGGAATTAAGATTTGCGAGATGGGGCAATTCTAGATGATCATCAAGTCCAGGTATGGTCATGCTGTGGGTGGCTGGAATAGAACGATGCTAAATGTCAGTGAAGCTGAGGAAAGAAAAAAAGAAGTGATGACAGGGTTTGGTCTCTTCATTAAATTGATGAAGTCACCCAGAAAATCAGTGGAGATATAACCAGGAATGGAGATGAGAGACATAAGAAAGGTAGAAGATGGGACATTAACTCATCCCTCTTCAGCAATACTGAAGGACACCAATACTCACCTAGGTCAAGGGCTCAGGTCTATCCTGCCACAGATCCTACTCCCAGACTACCTGGGAAGTCAAATGTGAGGACCTGTCCATCCCATATCATAAATTTTCTACCACCAATGGCAGCTAAATGCATATATATTTCTCATGCCTGAGCTATAAGCAAGAGCTAGATCCTTGGAAACAACTTGTACTAAAGAATAAAAATTGCACTAAAAGTAGAAATGAATTCTACGTGCCTGAATTTCATCTCTAAAATGTTTTTGGAACATGGTTCTAATATTCATGATAACCAGGAACAATGATGCTTTCACTTAAACATGCACCACAGTAAACTCTCTGCAGCAACAGAGCACAGCAATGTGACTACGGTAGAGGAAATAAAGACCTTCCAAAATTTAAGATTTATCAGAAATAGATACTAAGCAGAGCAAAGTATGACTGTATGTACAACACACACACACACACACACACACACACACACACACACAGAGAGCAAATAAAGAGAATGTGTTTTTCCTTACCGTTCTGGATCAGTGTTTACTCCAATAACTGGTTTAAGTCTGTCCAAGACTTTACTTGCCGCCAGAAGCATCGTGCCATCACCTACATAACCAGATTTGTTACAAAACTAGTTTTTAACATCATTCTGAACACAAGTACTTTTATTTTAACAATCTCACTCCCACCCCATCCTGTTGACCACCAGAGGCCTCTCCACTGCCTTTCTACCCACCAGCCCTAACCCAGGATTTCTCAACAGTGGCAAGACTGACATTTTAGGCCAGATAATTCTTTGTTGTGGGGGGCTGTCCTGTGCATAACAGGATGTTCAGCAGTATCCATGGCCTCTACATGCTAGATGCCCAGTAGTAGCCTCCAGTTGGGAACTACTGCTCTAATCCTATCACTTCTATTAGCCAATTCTTTTTCTTTCTGTCATAACATCAATCCAAACTCATAATATATTTTAATGAGAATATATCTAACAAAGTGTCCGGTGTAGATTTTTCTAACAAATGCTATCAATTTAAAGCTTTAGAAAGAATGTTCACTAACTTAATAATAAAGCTCAGGAAAAAATAGGTATAAGTATATGAGAGTCAGAGTGGGATGAAATTTAATCCTGTTAAACTCTTAAATAATTTCAACTTTTTTTTAAGACTAGTATAACTAAACCAAAATACAGTTACAACTCATTCTTTGAATCATATTTGAAGTTAAATATACCTTTAATATACATGGAACCTCACAATAACATCATTCATTCACTAAAAAAGCAAAATGTTACATATAGCAGATCTTTTTAAATCTTATCCTAAAAATCTAAAAATGCATCTTGTGGTAGGATTCTGAAGCCTTCAATACAGCTAGACTACAGGGTATCTGGAAATGTATATTAAAGAGCATTTCTGTATTCCAATCTTTCCCTCTGTAAAACTATTACCTCCTGCAGCTATGACAGCATCTGCCCATCGAACAATTTCTTCATCATATTCTCTCCTCTTTACTAGGCGAACCTCAATTCCCTCATTCCTAAGATAAGAAAGTAAACGTTACATAAAATTTCCACTAATAATTTAAAGGATGTTTTCTGAGAGGCAAATTATTACAATGATGTAAAATAAACTTGTTTTATAAACAAATTTATGTTTAGCTTTGCAAGCTTAGCTTCATTTTAATTACAACAGCCAATTAACTATGGTAAGTCAAGATGCACAAGAGTAAACTGAAAGTTAACAACGATCCCAAATCTTTACATGCTTTAAAAACATGTTGTTACAGTCCCTGACAAATAGCAATATTGATAAATGAGAATTTCAATTCATTTTCTCTATTCCTGATGCTAAAATTCATTAATACAAAAATGTCCTAGAAGAGTCACATCTTGAGAGACTTTTAATTATAAAACAAAATAGTCATTACTTTAAATCCAAAATATTCATTCAGTTGTCAGACGCTGAAACCGTAACTAAAATACTTTCTACTTTGCATGTTCTCACACTGATTCTCTTATATAAACTTATTCACTGACTGCATTAATTGAATTAACTGAAGTTTCTATGATATTCAGACATTCAAATAATATTTTAATGAACACCCATATAATCTAGTATTGTTTAAAAAAACATTACATATACAGTTCAAGCATAATGTATACAGAATTGTCTCTGTGGAAAAGGCACTTCTCAGACCAAATATTAACTGAAAATCTGTGAAATTTTCAGAGTACAAAAATTTCCTTAGAAACACTACAATGTCAACTCCATTAACCACGATATAATTTTCTGAAAATTATTTTATAACGGAAATCTTTACTAAAAATCGCAGGATCATCTTCTAGTAAAAATAAAAATTAAAAGTCCTGAATACAAAAGCCCATCCAAGATCCAATCCCAATGACTCACCGTAAACTATCTAGAATATGCTCTACATTTTTGGTGTGAATATGATGCCGTTCAAGCAGTCCACTGTAGCTAGAGCCTTTCAATGCAAGCTATATCAAAATAAAACAAATTCTGTCTTATTACATGTCATATAGTACACAGTAGAACATCTCTCTTTAAAAAACCCTATGTAAAAACAGATTTTTTTTTTAAAGGTATATTTGTAGGACTACAAGTTTAAACTGAACTAGAAAGCCTGGCTTCAGAAAATTATAATTTGGTTTCAATACCAAATACAGCCTTAAGTTTCCTGAATCACGTAGTTAACAAGATCTAAAAATTTGCCTATTTGGGGCACCTGAGTGGTTCAGTCGGTTGAGCGTCCGACTTCAACACAGGTCACGATCTCACAGTTTGTGAGTTCAAGCCCCGTACTGGGCTCTGTGTTGACAGCTCGGAGCCTGGAGCCTGCTTAGGATTCTGTGTCTCCCTCTCTCTCTGTCTCAAAAATAAATAAGCATTAAAAAAATTTTTTTTGCTTACTTTACAACTAATTTTTTAAATGGATTTTTAACACATTGCATACGGCTACTCGAAGACCAAAGATAAACTAATCTTCTAATATTTTAGAAGGCAGTTAGATGACCTTTACTCCACTTGGATTTGCAGCTCTCTTCTGTTCAGATTTATGAACTCTATTTGGAATTTCCCCCACACAATCCAAACAAAGGACTGGTTAGCTCACTGAAATTGGATAACATTTAGATATAAAGACATATATCAGTCAAGAATTATCTTTCCTAGTCCATTGGAGTGACATTTTATAATGTTACTACCGTACCATTAATATTCTCCTTTTAAAGTATATGTCTTCTAAATAAAATAAAAGTAAATAAAATGTTGAGAGAGAAGTTTAGAAATATCTTCAATGAACATCCATTTAATCAAGTAGGAAATTTGTCCAGTAGAGTGAATGCCAGAATTAAAAAGCATATTGTGGGGCATCTGAGTGTCTCAGTCAGTTAAGCATCCGATGTCAGCTCAGGTCATGATCTCGTGGTTAGTGGGTTCAAGTCCCACGTCAGGGTCTGTGCCAACAGCTCGCGGCCTGGAGCCTGCTTCAGATTCTGTGTCTCCCCCTATCTCTGCCCCTGTCCCACTCATACTCTCTCTCAAAAATAAACATTAAATAATAAGCATTAAAAAAATAATAAACAAGCAAAAAGAGTTTCTCCTACAAAATTTCCAAAAGCGAACATCACTTCTGCCCAAGTAGCCTGAAAGTTAAAATACAACAAAGCATGAAAGGAAAAATGGATTCTAAACCAACAAAAATTTGTCCACATTAAAGTTAGATGTGATAGGTCATTTCCTAAATGATCCAACTGCTTTTATTAAAGTATCATAGATATTTTTACTTGACCTAAACTGAGTTTATTACAAAACAAATTTTTAACTTATTTTACAGTCAGCTGAATGTTACTACTTTGTACTCTCTGTGATAAGTCACAGGAAAGCTCAGTAAGGGAAGGAAATAGTCTTCAAATTTAACGCATAAGAAATACACAAGCTTTTTGAGACAATGACCTGTTTGTTTGGTATGTAAACTCACTAGGCAGAATTGAAGCACTCTTAAAAAGAGTACCCACTTAACTAAATGGTACACTGTTAACTCAAAACTGCCTTACACTGATGAGAAACACCTAGTCAACAGCTAGAAAGTAAACTATTCCACTTAGCATGATCAGGCCTGGTACAATGAACCCTAAATATTTCTCCAGCTATATTTGGCATTTATCTTAGATCATTTCAGTTTCACTTAGCCTTTCTCCCAGGCACTCACCTTTACTTTCCCCATAATTCTCTTCCTACTTCTGCCTTCCTCTTTTTATCCTGTTTACCCATTCCCTCATACGTTGGGATTGCTCAAGGTTCCATCCCTGACTTTCTTACCTGCTCCCACTTCGTGTTCTTGGAGTTACCTCCCTGCTGCAGGACTTGATGGCCCAAGTATACACTGGCAACTATGAAATATACACTGTTAGCTCACATCTTTCCTTTAAGCTTTCGGCTCAAATTTTCAACGTGAGCATTTATACTCCCCCATTGGTAGATCAGGTACCTTTCCCCACAACCATCTAAATCTGATTACATATTCCTCCTTCAAATTTGCTCTTCTCAGTCCCGTATACCAGTTAATAATACTTACATTTATATAAGCAACAGAATAAACGCAGGCGTCACCTTTAATTCTTCCCTCACACTCAATCTCCACAGTCAGTCAGTGGTGAAGAACAACAATCGTACCTATAAACTGTCTGTCCAATCTGTCCACAGTCATGCTGCCACTGCTTGAGTTCTGGGCAACATCAGCTCTTATCTGGTGTCACGCAATAGCCTGCCTCCAGAATTTCTAACTGCTTCCTTTAAAAGTCTTTATTTCCCAGTCCTCCAACCTAACCACCACTACCAGAAGCCTGCTTTCATACTAGGCCCAGAATGCTAACGTCTCAGAAAAACTGACCCTCCACTCCTCTTGTGGGGAAAGAGAACAGGACAGTTGTATTCTATTGCTAAAAAACACTGAAAATGACTAGGACATAAAGCAAACTCCTGCCCATGACATTTAATACCCTGGTAAGGTCCAGCCTACCTGTTCCCCTTCTATATACTTACCCTTGAACAATGATTTTCAAACTGCCCTAAAAATGGCTGTCACATCAATTTATTGATCACAAGCAGCACTGGTATTAAGAATAAACTCTACTACATGCAACTGCTCAGTTGTTTCACATTACCTTTTATTTCAAATACGAGTATATGTACTTAGTGAGTCATATGTAAAATTTTTCCAACTGTAGATTACAGTCAGAAATATCTCAGTTCTTTTGGCTGGCAAAGATTAGCTTCTCCACTGTCTCATTAGTACTGTTCTCTACCCTTGACATATAAATTCTTCCTTATTCTTTAATATTTAATTAAAATACCCTAAACTTAAAGGATCTCATTTCACTCTCATCATATTGGCAAAAATGATAAAGTCCACCAAGTGCTAATGAGAACATGGGGTATCAGGGAGATGTTCAGTGCTTATGGAAATATTATTTGTACTTCTAATTGCATTTTTTAATAGAAAAAACTAGAAACAACCTCATTATCCAAACAATGTAATACTTGACAGCACTTAAAATGAATTAACATATATCAAAATAGAGAAGTTTCAAAACCAATAGTGAATAAGAAAAGCAAATTTCTAAAGAACAGGTATACAATTTAAAGAATAGATTATTGATGTAACTTTAAGACACACAATACACTTTTTATGGGCATGGTCACATTAATAAATGTATAACATACGCATGAAAAAGATATATATGTGTGTGTGTATATATATATATATTTAACAACTTCAGGCTAGTGGTTACCTCTAGGGACACAGGGAGGGAAAAAGTTGGAATAAGGCTTTAGTTATAAGTTATAACATTCCCTTTAAAAATATCTCTGGCATTGGGGCACCTGGGTGGCTCAGTTGGTTAAAGGTCCGACTTCGGCTCAGGTCATATTCTCATGGCTTGTGGGTTCGAGCCCTGTGTCGGGCTCTTTGCTGACAGCTCGAGCCTGGAGCCTGCTCTGGATTCTGTGTCTCCCCTTCTCTCTGCCCCTCGCCTGCTCACACTCTGTTTCTCTCTCTCAAAAATAAATATTTTAAAAAAATTTTTTTTGTAAGTATCTCAAGCAAATGTGGCAAAATATTAGTATCTGTTAAGTCTCAGTAGCTGGATATACAGGGGTCTATTTTGAAAGTTTTCTATGTGGTAAAAACATTTCATAACTGAAAGTCTAAACTTTAAAAAGATCACTAGCAAGTCTACTTAAAAGTTGAAAAAAATGCAAAGGTCATCTTTTTCTCTTTCATTCTTACCCTTCCCAAATTACTCCCTCCCTTCTCTGTATTCCCATGGACCACTTACAGTTATAACACAATTTAAAATATTTTTTCCATACATTTGGGAACCCTTTTATTCACCTGTGGTTCCCCAGAACCTAGCAAGTGCTCAATGAACGGGTGACACTTTAAACAAATTAACCAACAAACTTCATGAATGTTGGCAATAGTGACACTGTAAGCAAGTTTTATTTTTAAACATATTTTTAGATCTTATTTTTAAAGACCATAATTTTTATAATTATTTTCTCCACTACAAAAATACTTTTTTTGAGAGAGAGAGACAGAGTACAACAGGGGACAGGGGCAGAGGTAGAGAGCGAGAATCTTAAGCAAGTTCCACACTCAGCACAGAACCCAACCCGGGACTCGATCCCACAACCCTGGAATCATGACCTGAGCCAAAATAAAGAGTTGGACACTCAACCAACTGAGTCATCCAGGCGCCCCACAAAAATACTTCTTAGAAGTAAACAATTCAAAAGTACCACTTCCTCCGAGAAATGGGCTTAAAAAAAAAACATGAGCAAAAGTTAAATTCAATAAGTCTTCAGTTACTTTAGCTGTCTGTTTTATAAAGGAACCTATTTTGAAGTGACCAAATCAGTACCATTTTAAGTACAAAATTTAATAAGTAATGGTGACATTTACATAATGATCATTATTGTGGCTAAAAATCCTAATTATGCTGCTTTAAATTATGTAAATTTTCAATCACTTTGCTCTTCCTAAAAATTATGTAAACAAGGAAAAACAGACACTATACCTATTTCAAAGTCAAAGAGGCAGATAAATAGAAAGAGGTTAGGTTACTTGATCCAGTTTACAAAGCTAATAGATTGGCGCCAGTATCCAAACTCAGATCTCCTGCTTTTTTTTTTTTTTTAGTTTTTTTTAATGTTTATTTTTGAGAGGCAGAGAAAGAGAGAGAGCACAAGCAAGGGAGGTGCAGAGAGAGAGGGAGACACAGAATCCGAAACAGGCTGCAGGCTCCAAGCTGTCAGCCCGGAGCCCGATGTGGGGCTCGAACTCACAGACTGTGAGATCACGACCTGAACTGAAGTCGGACGCCTAACCAACTGAGCCACCCAGACGCCTCTTCAGATCCAAGACTGAGCCACCCAAGGCGTCCCTGCTCTTAATCCAAGACTTGTCCACTAGAGAGTCCTAACAACCCTACGTTAGCTATAGATTTCACTCCTCCTTGGGAACTGTAAATGCTCATTAGGGCACTAAGCCTCATTTTATGATTAAGTTACACAGGCCAAGAACTATTCTGTTCCTATGTCCTAATTCTACCAACTTGCAGTTAGGAAGAAGAAATCCAATTGACTAACCTCTCCTTGAATGCAAATGTCTTATGGAGGTTGGTCTAATCTCCTGCACAATCCACATCATATATAATGAACTTTCCTAAGGCATGAAATAACAGGCACATTTGGTGATATTTTGAAATACACCTATTACGTATTACAAAGATCAGTGATAGCGAAAAATAAAGTTAACTTACACCTTACTAGCTAAGAAGATACTAATGTGCATTGATAAACACTTTTTTACTCAAAACTTAATTCATATAATTAAAAACACAGGAAAAGGGATCACAGTAAGAAATTATGTTGTTTACAGTCTCATGGCTGGCCACATATTTGTAGTTTTGAAAACCTCCCCTAAGTAATCCTGATAAGAAAAGCCTGAAAATCAGGGCTCTAAAGCACACTGGTCAATGATTACATTAGTGGTGGAATTTCAGCTACTGTAATATTCAACCCTTTTACATCTTTCTGGGTCTCCCATTTAACGACAAATATTTACGGGAAGGAGTGTACTGTAAGTCTCTATTTTCCAAGTTGTATCACACAAAATTTGACACATTTTTCTGTCCCCCTTCCAAAATCCCATGGTCAAATAAAAATCCTGTTTTGTTTAGGCTCATGTTTCTTTAACACATGAAGCCTCTTCCAGGAAACTCATGTTGGTAACCTCTATCTTAAGATTTCAGCAGCTAACGTCTTTCAGAAGAATGATAGCTGGAAATACGGCTCTGGACTGGAAGCCTCCAAAAGAAAAGAACTAAAAATAACTTTTAGAAAGACAAACGTTTTACTACCTTTTTTGGTGGGGATGGGAAGGTGGAGAGGATGATGAATAAGATGCAGTCTTTGCCCTGAAGTCTAGAGAAGAAAATAATCAGATCATACTCAGAGGTGGAAAGCTCAAATGTGTAAGTATTGGGAAGATACAGTGAAGAGTACCTAACACAACTTTGGGGCCCAAGAGGGGCACAGCAAGGTTACAAAGGAAGGCTTCCTATGACAGTAACATCTGGAGCTTGACCTCAAAGGAACTTGGTTAGAGGAAAGAGAAATATTCGCACTAAAATAGGCTGCAGAGGAAAAGACACTAACAGATACAAATCAAACCACGCTGAAATACCATTTTTCACCTCCCAGCTTGGTAAAACTCCAAAATGTGATAAACCTCTTGTGGAGTAACAGCAACTTTCATCCATTGCTGGGGAAGGTATACATTGGTACAGCCTTGAAGGGAAGAAATTTAGCAATACCCATTAAAATTTCAAACGTACATGCCTTTTGACTCAGCAATTCCACTTTTAGGTATTTATCTTAGAGCCTGGTTCACACATACATAAATTAACACACACATTATTCACTATAGAATGTATTTTAATGTTTATTTTTTGGGGGGTAGGGAGAGAGAGTGTGCATGCATGCAAGCGGGGGAGGGGTAGAGACGGGGGGGGGGGGGGGGGGGAGGGGACAGGTGGACAGAAGATCCAAAGTGGGCTCTGCACTGACAGCAGCGAGACCAATGTGGGGCTCAAACTCACAAATCTGAGATCATGACCTGAGCCAAAATCAGAAGCCTAACAGAATGAGCCCCCCAGGCACCCCCATTACAGAATGTATTTTAATAAATTAAGACATGCACACAATGGACTCCCACACATACTATTTTAAAGAAAGAACAAGGTGCAGAATAGCTTAAATAGTATGTTATCACTAAGTAAAAAGGGGTGGGACAAAGAAAAATAATATTTCATTGTGTTGATTTGTATGTATGGATTATTTCTGGAAGGAAACACAAGGAACTGATAACACTGGCTACTTCCAGGGACAAAAACACAGTGCCCAGTAACAAGAATAAGAGACTTTTCATTGTATAGCCTTCTGTATCTTTTACATTTTGAACATTTTATTTTATTTTTTTTTAATGTTTTTATTTATTTTTGAGACAGAGAGAGACAGAGCATGAACGGGGGAGGGGCAGAGAGAGAGGGAGACACAGAATCTGAAACAGGCTCCAGGCTCTGAGCCATCAGCCCAGAGCCTGACGCGGGGCTCGAACTCACGGACTGCGAGATCGTGACCTGAGCCGAAGTCGGACGCCCAACCGGCTGAGCCACCCAGGCGCCCCGACATTTTGAACATTTTAATGCACTAATCCATAAATACATAAAATTAAATCAGCACAGCACCTAGTGAAAATTAAAACAGTTTGAAATTAGTGGAAAATGAAGTTCGAGACAAAAACTGATTAGAAATAAAGCTCAACAGACATACAGGAGCCAGTTCATGAAGGGCCTTGTTTGGCATACTAAGTAAGGATCATGAAGCTTCCCATAGAGCAGTGTTTCTCAAAGTGTGATCTGGGGACCACCCGCAAACCTGGAGAGCTTATTAAAAATGAAGTCCCCTGGACAGAGCCATCAACCTTAAGGTTGTGTGGTTGATAAAGGCAGAGTCTTGAGTCTCCACAAACTGAATCAGAATCTTGGGGTGCAAAGGTTCAGGCATCTGCATTTTAACAAACTTCCTAGGTGACTCTACCGGTTATGGGGAGCTTTTGAGTAGTTCTAAGCAGAGGAGTAAACTGGCCAGATGTTCACTTTAGATAGACCACTCTGGTGCCTGTATCTGAAAGATTTGAGAGGAGTGAGACTCTGTTAGAAAGCCCTGGAGGTACTCCAGATCATGTTCTTTAATTTGATAAATATTCATATACACTACATTCATTGCACACCATGTGGCAAAAGTATTACCTGCCCAAGAACCACAACCTAAGCTACACCATCACTGCAGGAAACACTGTTAAGGGAAACAAAATCCAAGGTGCTAGGATCTCCCAAATATGTTAGGAAGGTAATAACTATGAATAATTCAATCCAGTAATAAAGGGACTGCTAAATGAAATTATTCCATCCCATTATAAAGATTAAAAAACAACAACTAGGAGTGCCTGCAGGGGTGGCTAGGTTGGTTTAGTGACTCTTGGTTCCAGCTCAAGTCATGATCTCACAATTCCTGGAGAGCAGAGCCTGCTTGAGATGCTCTCTTTGCTTCTCTCTCTGCCCCTCCTCTGCTTATGCATGCACACACACGCACCCATACATGCACCCAAACTTTAAATAAATAAATAAATACATAAATAAGGCAACCATTAAAAGGAGTTGCGGTGGAGGGAGAGAAGGGTGGAAATTGTTCATGTCTCATTTAGTATATATTAAAATAGTTTTCAATAAAACCTTCTCTTTGGCCAATAAGGCATGATAACAATGTCAAAACCCTTTCCAATCATCTTTGATTCATCTAAAGATCTAATTTGTTGAGTGTCACAGACCCTATAAATAAAAGTTCCACATCTGCCAACAGCTACATCTCTTATGATGTAAGTAAATTGGAATAATAGTTTAATTATCCCTTGCAAGGTAATGAGCCAGCAGAGGTAAAATCCTACACCAGAAATTCACAGGAAACATCACTGCACGAATTAAAAATAAAGCAATGCCACCAATAAGAGTAAGTGAAAGACCAAGCTTCAAAGATTTAACCCTATTTTATACATGCTTTATCAACTAAGATGTATTTCCTCTACTTAAGTAACCCATGAGGCTTTGGGGTATAAGATTATACTGGCACTCCATCCTTCATCTTCTATTTGCATTTTAACAACCTAACAGAGACCTATTCTGCAACAAAACCACCACCTCCGCAACAAAAGAGAACCCTCTGGTATAAAACTTCAGGTTACCATGACACTATAGACACCAGAGGTAAGGTGCCAGAGACTAAAGTAAGCACATGGCCACTTTCTTTTGTACTCAATTCACATTATTCATATATCTTAGTATCTTTTACCCCAGCAAAACAGCAAACAATATTAGCCAGCTTATCAGTCCTACTACAGAGTCCCATTTTAGAAAAACTTTACACAGCCCATATTCTTTGGCCTCAACTCCATCTACTGCTACTCCATTCTGAATACTGGCTTTAATGTAAACGGTAAACTCAAATCAGTAAGGAACTAATCCAATATAATGTAACTGAAATGACAACAACGACTATTTCACTGCCTTGAGATTACAAAACCATGTGTTCTATAGTACAGAAGTTTTAACGCAAGTTTTCTTCTCCCAAACAGCATTACCTAGCAATAGACAAATATTTACCTATTGGAGATTTCTCTTTAGATACCCATAGTGGGTACATTATGTAGTTCAATTTCTAAAGACTTATTGATCTGCCTACATTTAAAATGTTTTGATTAGTGGCAATCTAATTCAGAGGTCCCAGAATTAATCTAACTTAGAGGACACTCATCTTCTTGAGGCCTTGAAAAATCATCCAGAGTTTCAAAATGCCAGCACGAAAAAGAGCCTGTAGAGGCTATCTAGTCCAGCCTACTGTTTCATATACTGAACTAGGTGAAAGCACTTTTAAAACCTGACAGTACTACAAAAAGGTATCATTTTCATGCATGAGGCCCAGAGAAGTTAAAAAGACTGATAGGAAGTTAACCACACAAACTGGGCCTAGAACCCCAAGCTCCTAAATCCCAGTCCCACACTCCAAACATGCCAGTGGAGTGTACTACTTTAAACTGCTGCAAGGGGCTTTGATAAAATTGTATAGAAAACATTTTTATACATATGTTTGACAATTTCTAAAAAGCAGATCTTGCAAAACTGGGAGTACAATCCAAAGGACGCACCTCTTTCCCAGAACAGAAACAATGTGCTTGCCTCTGACATTATTCCCTGCCTCATCCCCAATTTCACTCCCTGACAAAACATAACTACTCCAACTTCCTACTCAAATTAACTGATTTACTTTTTAAAATGATACAATTGTCTTCTATAAATCGCTACATCTTCAAACACTAAATGAGAGGAAACACACCTGCACCTAGCACCTCCATTGAAGGAAAATAGGGACCCTGCTCAATTAACTCATTGAAGAATCAAGAAGTTTAATGCTGAAAACAGACTCCATATTTAAGCAGTGAGGATTTACAATTTCATTTTGATACCTCTGCAAAATATTACGAAAAAATCTGAAGATTACAAACCATACCAGAAGTTTAAAACAAGCTGTCCACTCTTACACAGAATTCTACAAGATTATGGTTATAAGCATGTATAACTCCAGAGCCTTTGGGGCCACAGTATCAACAATTAGAGATTTCCATATTGTTCATGGTAGCATCTTCACTCCCCTTTTCCTAGAGTTGGTGGATAGGGAGCATGGGTTCAGAAGTTTCAAAAGGAGAGGGAAGAGAGAAGATATTCAGGGCTTTTTCTTGGATGGATTTATATACTTCTGCAAACATGTTACTATCTGTACCAAATACAGTCTCTTGTGGCGATACTATGTTATAGACATAGGCTCTTTATTTCATAATTGCCAGGTTCACCTGCCTTCTGTCCTGCCCTTTCTACTTAATAACACAAAGTCAAATTTTCTCCCCTGCTAACCTCTGAACTCAAAACACGTGTGCTTTTAAAACAAGCTGCTAGAACCTTGTCTGACGACCACGTTCCATCACGGAAAAGGCTCGCCCAGACCGGCTTTCTGGAGTATCCCAGGCCTAGCAGTCCTGCAGAGTAAAAGGGGGTGTGTCCGCGGTACCTTCGTCCTCTTTCCCACTTCCCGCAGCGGCGCCCGGGGGGGGGGCCTATTTCTCGGGGAGGCTTGGAGAGCGGTTTCCAGGGCGTCCAGACCTCAGCCACTGGCCCACCTTTCTCGGGGCTGTTGTTGCTAATCCCCAAAGGGAGAATAGGGAGTGGGGCTAGTGAGGGCGCAAATGAATCCCCAAACCCTTCCCACTGGGAGCCCCTGCCCCCCCCCCAAGTTTTCGTCCCCGTCTTGGGGGGGGGGGGTCTCTGCAGTTTCAATGACCCCCCCTCCCCCCTTCTCAGCATACACAGAGGGCGGGGGTCTACGAGCGAAGCCAGAAGGATGGAGGGCAGCGAGCGGGGAAGGCTGGGCATTTAGGGCGCCGGGGTAGAAGGGTCATCCCGAGAGGTCTCCGCCACACCACAAAGCCGGGGTCGAGCACACACACAACCGCGGGGGCCGCAGGGACCCACCAGCTGCTTCAGATCCTCCTCCGAAAGCTCCGCGTAACGGTACCGCTGCTGCTCGAACTCATACCGGGTGGTTTTCGCCACCACCACCACCCGCGAGGGGCGGAAGCCGCCTTCGGGGCGGCTGCCACAGCCCGCCAGCTCGCGCAGCTGCCCCTGCCCCAGGTGTCGCCGGCCGCCGCCGTCACCGCAGAGACGCGGCCGCGCGGCGGGGCCTCCCGCGCCCGGCCCCCTCAGCACCGCCGCCCGGCCGCCTGCCACACGCCGACAGCTGCCCAGCAGGAAGCCTCGGTAGCAAGTCATCCTCTGCCCGGCGGGGCTGCAGGCCCGGGCTCCCGCCACCAACAGTGCGCGCGGCCCGCGCAGACCCGGCCTCTAACTCCGCGCCGGGCGGGCAGAGGTTAAGAGCACTACAGTGCGTGGCCCGCGCCGCGAGGGGGACGTGCCCAGACGTTGACGGGGGCGGGGAAAACCCGGCGACTGGGAGGAGGGAGAGCCCGAGCCAGGGAAAGGTGGGCGGGGAAGAGCTAGAGGCCTCAGGGTGGTGGGTTTTGTTTGTTTGTGTATCCGTTTCCATCCACGCCTGCGCAGTGGCCGCTTCGACACCCGGGGGCCGACCTCCAGCTCCACCCCCTTCCCTGGGTGGGCACCAAACCCACACGCCCGCCCCCAACTCTGTGAACCAATCAGAGCCCGCTGCGGTTTCGGAGCCTGAGGAGCTGCGGGGGTTGGCTGTGGCCAGAAGAAGGGCTGGGATTCTATTTGGCGATAGAGCTGCCTTAGGAATCCAGCTGGAACCGGTCTGAAGCGGCGCGGGGGACTGCGGGTGGGGTTTCGAGCGCCTGGCGGGAGAGCAGGTGCCTGTAAGCACCTCCTTGCCTGGGCTTCTTTATTGCTCTTGAACAGACCACATAAAACCACTCTTTAATCATGGCACATAAGACTGCATTCTTTATTCCTTCGTTCAACTAAGTCTAGGCAGATGGCCAATATGACCAACACTGGGCTGGGGGGGGTGGGGGGAGGGGGAGGGGCAAGGAAACTGACCAAAGACCATGTGCATAATTTGTGGGGCCTAGTGCTAAATGAAGATGCGAGCTTCTTGTTCAGAAATTATCAAGAATTTCAAGACCGAGCGCGGTAAGCCGGGTGCCCGGCCCATCTAAGCATGGCGCCCGTGGGACTGCACAAGTTACAGCCTCTGCTGACAACCAAAAAACTATCAGTCCGGAGGGAGACCGGTAGCCATTGAGGAAATGAGAGGATAGCGGGTAGAGGAATCTGGCCAAGTGAAGCATTTCTGGATGGGGAGAGAACGTTGAAAAGGTAGCTAGGACAAGAGAGAAAGCTTAAGAATGTTAGTAATTTGGACTTTATTCTATAGGCAGTCGTGGCCTTTTGAAAGCTTTTAACTGGAAAGATGCGAGTCCTGAAAACAATGTTTGAGGACTGTTGATCTGGCTTGGGACTATTGAGTGGATTGGGAGGCAGGGGTAGGAAGGAGACTTGGCACTGTTGGAATAGTTAGACGTGGCCCTAGGTTGAGTTGGTGGTAATGGACGTGCAAGAAAATGCTCGCATGATAAGGGAGAGTCAAATGGCAGTCCACATCCTACTGTTACCCTAATGCTCCTCACATGCACCTGCTTTGGCTCCCTCTTTGCTTCTTTAGAGTCCTAGCACTATCAATAACTAGTCTGTGGACTTTGGGAAGGTTGCTAACTCTTTCTGGGCCTCGGATTCCACATCGGTAAAATGAAGATACTGAACTAGAGTGGCACCAAGGCTCTATCAAGCCCAAATTGATTCTGAATCTGGGCTCTTCCTTTTCAGCTAGCCACCACCACCACCATTTATTCATGGGTTCACTGAATATTTATGGAATTCCTAATGTGTGCCGGATACTATATTATTAGGAAATATACAATTGAGTCTGATAGATGTCTACTTTTAAAGTATTTTTTAAATGTTTATTTTTGAGAGACAGAAGGAGACAGAGCATGAGTGGGGGGAAGGGAGGGGCAGAGAGAGAGGGAGACACAGAATCTGAAGCAGGCTCCAGGCTCTGAGCTGTCAGCACAGAGCCTGACGTGGGGCTGGAATGCACAAACCGTGAGGTCATGACCTGAGCTGAAGTCGGACATTTAACTGACTGAACCACCCAGCCACCACACAGTATTTTTTAATGTTATTTTTTTGAGAGAGAAAGCATATGGAAGGGCAGAGGGAGAGTGAGAGTCTCAAGCAGGCTTCACGCTGTCAGTGCAGAACCCAACATGGGCTCAAACTACAAACCGTGAAATCATGACCTGAGCCAAAATCCAGAGCCAGACACTTAGTCAACTGAGCCATCCAGGCGCCCCAGATGTCTTTTAGTAGGTCACTGGCCAGGAACGTTGCCTCACAGCAGGTGCTAATAGTGACTTGTAGTGGAAATTTAAGCACATCTCTTAATTTCTATGGGATGTGAGTTACTCATTTTTTTATTTTTCTTTTTTTTAATTTTTTATGTTTATTTTTGAGAGAGACAGAGTGTGAGTCAGGGGAGGATCAGAGAGAGAGGGAGACACAGAATCTGAAGCAGGCTCCAGGCTCTGAGCTGTCAGCACAGAGCCTGACGTGGGGCTGGAATGCACAAACCGTGAGATCATGACCTGAGCCGAAGTCAGACGCTCAACTGACTGAGCCACCCAGGCACTCCTGTGAGTTACTCATTTATAACTTGAACATCCTCAAGGTCCTTTCTCTTCTCACTATTCCAACACTGTTATAGTAAGGATTTCTAGAGAGGAAACAGCATGAGCAAAAGTATGGAGAATGAAATAGCAGTTCTGAATTCCTAAAGAATTTAGAGGGAGGCAAGCAACAATGAAAGGTGAGGCTAGAGAGGCAGATTACTATAAAAGGTGGATGAGTGTGTTGATAGCAGCACTATCAACAATAGCCAAAGTATGGAAAGAGCCCAAATGTCCATCGATGAATGAATGGATAAAGAAGATGTGGTATATATACACAACAGAGTATTACTTGGCAATCAAAAAGAATGAAATCTTGCCATTTGCAACTACGTGGATGGAACTGGAGGGTATTATGCTAAGTGAAATTAGTCAGAGAAAGACAAAAATCATATGACTTCACTCATATGAGGACTTTAAGAGACAAAACAGATGAACATAAGGGAAAGGGAAAAAATAATAAAAACAGGGAGGTGGACAAAACCTCATAATGAGGTGGACAAAACCTCATTATGAGAAAAGACTCATAAATATGGAGAACAGAGGGTTACTGGAGGGGTTGTGGGAGGGGGGATGGGCTAAATGGGTAAGGGGCATTAAGGAATCTACTCCTGAAATCATTGTTGCACTATATGCTAACTAATTTGGATGTAAATTTAAAAAAATAAAAAATAAAACAAGTTAAAAAAAAAAGGCAGATGGGGGAAAGACATGGAAGGTGTTATATCAATGCTTAGGAACTTGGCTTTTATGCTGTATATGCTAAGAAGCCACTAAAAGGGGAAAATGACATGCTTAGCTTTGCAAATATTATTTATGAACAGGAATTTCTTAGAAGAAACAAGCAGAGAATAAATATCTGAAATATACTCAACCTTATTAGAAATTAGAAAAATACGGGGCGCCTGGGTGGCGCAGTCGGTTAAGCGTCCGACTTCAGCCAGGTCACGATCTCGCGGTCCGTGAGTTCGAGCCCCGTGTCAGGCTCTGGGCTGATGGCTCGGAGCCTGGAGCCTGTTTCTGATTCTGTGTCTCCCTCTCTCTCTGCCCCTCCCCCGTTCATGCTCTGTCTCTCTCTGTCCCAAAAAAAATAAATAAAAAACGTTGAAAAAAAAATTAAAAAAAAAAAAAAAAAGAAATTAGAAAAATACAAATTAAGGTAATTTCACTGAAATAGTCTTTCATATCCACTAGATTGGCAGAGATTAAGAAGTTTTGCCAATCTTCTAAATTATTTGAAAGCTATTACATCAAGGCTTTATTAGGCTAAACATTCCCAGTTATTTCAATAACTTCTCCAATGCCACAGTTTCTAAATATCATCTTAGAAACTTTAAATGTGTTCATGTATTCCAGTTTGTCCACTCCAAGTCTGATGTCAAAAATCATGCAGTACTGTGGGTATGATGTATTCATTGCAAAACAAACAAAAGTGCTTGCATTCATGAATTTAATATGAGTTTCAGTACCCTCAAACTACTAAAATAATCTGTAATGTTACTGAGTTTCAAACTCAAACCCCAGGTCTGGCAGTCCCGGTGTACTTTTCTAGAGTAAGCTTACCCAACCACCTGGTAAACACATCTCAAGAAGTTTACTTGTTTTCAACATTTTATGGGAAAAGTTCTATATCATTGTGATATTCACAATTTGAGGATTTACAAAGCTTAAGATGCATCCTTCCCAATCCCTAGATCCCCCTCTAACTCACTTCATGTACATTCTGACTCCATGAAAGATATACACCCCCGCCCCTTTTCTTTAATGGCATCCACATACTCTAAGACTTGCATAGGTTATTAGTCTCTGGGGTCAAAGGGTTCCTGGCTTTGGCAGTAATGGATGTAAAATAATAGTTTAAAGAGAGAACATTTTGACGGGCCATAAATTAAGCTGAATAACTTGGTAAAGTCTAAAGTCCTGTTGAAAGAGAAGACTGTTAAGTTTATTTTATATATATATATATATATATATGATATATAATTAAATATAATGTTAAATATATATCTGATATATTTGGGAAATATTTAATAAAATTTTAATAAAAGCAGCTTCTATTAAAATCTAAGAAGATGTGTGCTTTGAGATCACCTAATAACTTATGAAAATGATTATCATTGTATGATGATCTCTTCATGTTAAAGAGAGGTCAAAGTATGTAGAAAAGCCAAAAAAGGAGGTTAGATGAAGAAATAGGACAAACAGAAACTATAAGATGTTTCTACTATTATCCAAAATATTACTAAATATTTTCATAAAGATTGTAAGAAGGAATAGTACAGTGGACAGAAAATGATTTGAAAGTCACAAGCTAAATACCATGTTTCTGCTGTGAGTAACCATGTCGTAATCCAGAAATTTTCACTCTTTCTCTGCCTTCCTGATATTCTAATACTATTTTTGATTCTGTTGCACTGGCATTAATGTATAGACAAGTAATTGAAGTAATCTAATTTTTTTTTGCTTGGTATTTGCAGAGAAGTTCAAGGAAAATCACAGAAGGAAAGAATGAATTCAAATTATATTAAAATGTTTGAGGCATTGAGAAAACATTGCTCTATCTCCACCTTAAAGTGAGGGCAAGAATGAACATGTTAGGAGGATAAAGATCTCTGTTCCCTGCTTCACTTTAACAATTTAGTGCAATCACAATGTTCCCCTATTGGCTAAGATCTTATAGGAAAAGAGAACCAGTTCTTCAATTTCTTCTCCAAATGTCTTCCTGTTTATGTTAGCTTCTAAAGAAAATTTTCACTATGTTCTGCATCAGGGGCACTTTTTGGGATTGAAAAAAACGCAACCAACTTTAAAATTTGTTTTTCCTTTCTTTTTATTCTTTCATGCTAGAGCTATTCTTTTATTTTTTTAACCTTCTCTCTACCTTTCCTCTATCATTCTCTCACATTAACTTTTTCTTTTCCATTTCCTGAATCATTGCTTAATTTAGAAGTAAAGGATGGGGGCGCCTGGGTGGCTCAGTCGGTTAAGCATCGGACTTCAGCTCAGGTCATGATCTCGCGATCTGTGTGTTCGAGCCCCACGTCGGGCTCTGTGCTGACAGCTCAGAGCCTGTAGCCTGTTTCAGATTCTATGTCTCCCTCTTCCTCTGACCCTCCCCTGTTCATGCTCTCTCTCTGTCTCAAAAATAAATAAATGTTAAAAAAAAATTAAAAAAAAAAAGAAGTAAAGGATGCTGTATTTCTTCCTCAGTCACTAGAAAAATGAATTGGCTTCTCTTAGTAGCTCACTTTTTCACTAAGTTATACTCAGTTATAGGGAAGGAACAAAACTCTGAACAATTTATATTCTAACCAAATTATGGTTGAAAGAGTTAACTCAACTTTCACATGCCAAACTAAAATTTTCAGGCATTAGTTCAGGTTTTAGTGTATCTATATGTATCTATATATAATTGCTTTTATTACTGTAAAAGGTATTGTAACAAAATAACGTAACTTTGAAAAATTGTGTATTCACATGTCTACATCCAAATGAATATTGTTCTTCAAAGTAGCGTTTAGTGAAGTTAGACCCATTATTCCAGATAGATGTCGTCATTGTTCAAAAACTTTTCAGAAATCATTTTGAAACTGTAAATCTTATTCCCTAGTTATGGACTGAATGTTTATGTTCTCCCCCTAAATGTCTATGTTGAAGCCCTAACACCCAATGTGATGGAATTTGGAGATGGGGCCTTGGGGGATAATTACAGTTAGACAAATTTATGAGGGAAGGGCCCTGGTGTAATGGTATTGGTGTATAGGAAGAGACCCTAGAGAGCTTACTGTCTTTCTGCCTGTGTCCCACAAAGAGATCCTGTGAGTAGCCTACAACCAAGAGCAGAGGCCTCAGAATGAAACCTATTTTCTTGGCCCTTTGATCTTCGACTTCTCAGACTCTAGAACTATGAGAAAGAAATGTCTGTTGTTTAAGCTGCACAGTCTGCGGTATTTTGTTATGGCAGACCGAGAAGAGTAAGATGCCTCTAACAAGGGACTATTTAAGAGTGATGATCAAAAGTCATTTTGAAGTCATGGGGTGATCAAACTTGATTAAAAAGTGAAGTATGGCTACAAGCACTGAGACTACTTTTTTGTGTGTAACTCATGAAGTATCTCTGAGACAAATCTCAAAAGAGGAGCATCAAAATTCTGTTGCACGATTGTTAAAATTATTACAGTCTACCATTATTATGGTACAATTTGGGGGCGCCTGGGTGGCTCAGTCAGTTGAGCATCAGACTCTTGATTTTGGCTCAGGTCAGGAGCTCCCAGTTCATGAGTTTGAGCCCTGCGTCGGGCTCTGTGCTGAGAGTGCAGAGCCTGCTTGGGATTCTCTCTTTCCCTCTCTGTGCCCCTTCTCCATTCATGCACTCTCTCTCTCTCAATTAATTAATTAAAACAAATTTTATTATTAGATAAACACTTGTTTATTTGTTTTTGAGGGGGGAGGGGAGTGAGAGAGGGGGGCAAAGATTCTGAAGTAGGCTCTGCACTGACAGCAGAGAGGTTGACGTGGAACTTGAACTCATAAACTATGAGATCACGAGCCAGGATCAAGAGTCAGATGTTTAACCCACTGAGCCACTGAGGTGCCCCAATAAATAAACATTTTTTTAAAAAGAAAAGATTTATTTGGCTATATGTATGTATAAAAAAAACAGGCTCTATACAGCTACACCCATAAAATATTAATGACAATTTAATTACATAAAGCAAAGAACGAGTTAACATATTTTACTTTTGTATACTTACTGTTTTGTTACATAGGTAATGTATTTTGTTCATCCCTTCAACAACTATTGGATGCTGACCTGGAATCAACCATATACAAGGTACAATGGATACAGGTCCAAGAACAATACTAAATTTAAAGAAATTCATACCATGAATATATAATCTTATAGTATTAGTAAATCCAAAGGTTAAATGAAAATACTCATTTCCCAGAAAATAAACACGACTTAATCAAATGTTAGCATGCAGTTACAGTGTTTTTTGAAGAAATGACTGGAAATCTTTAAAATGTTTGTTTTATGACCAGACAGTGTATGACTGAAAAAATAAATATCTTAGTTAGATATTTATCAAATCCAGAAATTTATTTTAACTATGATATCCACCAATGTGATGAATAGTCCAAATTAGTTATCAAACCCTATTCTAAATTACCTCTTCAAAAATGATAAATTTTGAACTTCCTAAGTCCATGCATGTCTTAAATTCTTTCATTTTCTCCACAATAATCAAAATGTAAAACCTTACAATTATTTGACTACATAAGAGAAAAATTTTAATTGCAACAAATTATGTTTTATGAACTTTGCTATAAAAACTCTTCAAGGGATGAATAGGATCTTCTCATTTACTTAAGATGATTTAGGATTTTCAGTAAGGTGATCAATCTTCTTGTAGATATTGTCACATTTATAGTAGATAGTGCTCATGAACAGGCAACCGACTGTCTGTGGGTCCACCTCGAAGGATCTGTGATATAAATTTAAAATGTTAGAAAATGTTACATTCAGATTAGATTTAATATTGAACACAACTGAACATGAATATGCATGAATTTGCTTACAGGTGATGAAATGCAAAATGTAGAATTTACATTTTATATGTAACATTTGGAAATTTGCTAATTTTAAATTTTAATTTTTTTTTAACGTTTATTTTTGAGACAGAGAGAGACAGAGCATGAACAGGGGAGGGTCAGAGAGAGAGGGAGACACAGAATCTGAAACAGGCTCCAGGCTCTGAGCCGTCAGCACAGAGCCTGATCCGGGGCTCGAACTCACAAGCCATGAGATCACGACCTGAGCCAAAGTCAGACACTTAACTGGCTGAGCCACCCAGGCGCCCTGAAATTTGCTAATTTTAAACATGATATTTCAGATAACTAAACCCTTCCTTAATTCATGGGAAACAAAGTTTAAAAAATTGGACTTTTTATTGCTTTCATAACAGTTCAGCATTTGTATGCATCGCCTCCTGGAGAAAGTACTAAGTGAAAAGGGAAAAATGGCGAGGAAGAGGGGTTCATATGGTTGACATTTATTTTCCATTATTTCCATTGTTTCTCATTTTGTATGAAGGTAGTTGTATATTACTCTTTCCTAAAATGGAATATAATAAAATATAGACTTCATAAATGTGACTTTTATTGATGAGAGAATTTTGCCATTTAATCCTTATTTCATGTTAACATTTCTAATAGATACCAATTCATTTTCCAATAGACCCTATTTTATTATTGACAATACAAACGTTATAAAAGATGATTTTATTTATACATTTCACACATTTTGAAGAATAAGAAACTATTTATTTAATAGTGACAAGAAAAATCATATTCATTTAGTTCTTTGGCTCACTGAGTCAAGCAATCTATAATCCTGATCTGCATATATTTAAAAAAAATTTTAATGTTTCTTATTGAGAGAGACAGAGCATGAGTAGGGGAGGGGCAGAGAGAGAGGGAGACAGATTCCGAAGCAGGCTTCAGGTTCTGAGCTGGCAGCACAGAGTCCAACGCAGGACCTGAACTCACAAACCTTGAGATCATGACCTGAGCCAAAGTTGCATGCTTAACCAACTGAGCCACCCAGGTGCCCCCTGGTCTGCATATTTTGTACATTTTGATTACATTTTTTAGTATTAGGCAAAGGAAGATATTTCCTCAAGTTTTACACATGTGCTTTGATAGATTCTTAAATTATGTGTGATTAAGTTACCTTTAAGATTTAAAATAAATAAAAGTTGGAAAAATGCTTGCTAACACACTATCTTTGTAGGTATGTCGCTCAGTTCTCTGTAGAACAGAATTCAGGCCTAAATGAAACTATTACTGAAAATACTTGGCTCCATTTATATAACAAAGCAGGACTTATTATTTCCTAGACAATCTTTTTCTCCAAAAATAATCATAAGTTTTTGTTTTAAATCTACTCACCAGGGCAAGCACTGAAACCTAAAAATCTGATAACTACTGGTTCTATTTTAACCTTGCTCAATTCATGAATCCCGACAAAAAAATAGTACTTTTTGGCCTATGCAAAAAAGGTCCTTGAGAATAAAGCAAATTCCAAAAAAAGGAGATAAATAGGAGTTTCAGTGTTTCAAGCCAGCTTTGCCTGGTGGATCCATTGTAATATGTTTATTACATTTAGGATGTATTTATAAAGTTCTTCTACTATAGCCAATAATAGGAAAATGAGAACAGGTGAAGAGAAATATGAATAAATAGGTAGTTTCAGTGTATGAATGTAATACTTTGTGGTATTTTTATTAAATTTATGCACAAGTGACACACAGGCATCAAAATGAGGATGACTTTTGGTAAAATCCTAATGGAGGCCACACATAGAAGGCAGTCACTTTCAAATCCACTCCTCTGATCCAAAGAGCTAGGACTCTAATTCCCATCCGCTTTATTTTTTTTTATAAAAAATTTTTATTAATTTTATTATTTTACAGAGAGAGCGGGGGGAGAGGGAGAGAGAGAGGGAGAATCCCAAGCAAGCTCCACGCTCAGTGCAGAACCCGACACGGGGCTCCATCCCATGACCCTGGGATCATGACCTGAGACAAAATTGAGAGCCAGATGCCCAATTGACTGAGCCACCCAGACGCCCCCTCATCCACTTTAAACATACCAGTTCCATTAAAAACAACAACAACAACAACAAAACAATTTCATATATTAGGATTGTGTAGAAGATTTCTTTCTTATACCTCCGACCTAACAAAACAAAAATTATTTACCTGATCTATTCTTAGTTGCTTTGATGAAATCATCCTCATCCTCATCACAGCTTTCACAGTTTAATTGTTGGAGGATTGTATCTGACTGGCTTTCCGCTTGGTTTACATCTTCCTGTTTACCAAAGCTTCGAAGTGCAACGAGCCGATGATGTATTGCCGCATACAGATACCCTGTATCTTTGGCACTGGCCTGCATGAGGAAAATTAAGTTGTTAAGAATATAAATAACTGAATAATAGCCACGTTTTAGAGATTTTTAATCTTTCACTCTTAGTAAGGAAGGAATTATATGGCAGAAATCTAGGATATAAATAACCCTAAAAGTTAAAGGGTAAAAAGCCATACATCCTGAACCAAACAAATTAAATCCAAAAGTGAATAATTTTATAACAGGTCCCTATTTGTGCGTTTTAAACTGAGAAATGAATTTTTTTGATGTAAAATTTCTACTTGAATTCAAGACTATCCCTCCTCCGCTATTTTACACCATAGAAAATTATAGGGTTCGGTGAATAACAGACCTCCGCTTCCTTTACATCACTTTATTTAGACATCCCAACAAGCCTCACAGCTCTGTGGAAAAGCAGAGCTCATTAAAGCAGTCTAATATTGCATCATAGAAGTCAATGCGCTGTCCATTGTGCCACAGAGCCGTCCTTATGATATTGTATCATTAACACGTCATAAGTCTTTGCTTTCAGTACTTTTCTATGCTATTTTTAATAGTTGCTGTTAATATAAAAAATGGTGGTAACAATCACATTTGTATAACATTTACGGTTACTACGTTCTTTTTTTATTCAACACTTACAACAAAACTATGAGTTAGTCATTTATTCCATTTATATTAGCAAAAGCATTTAGCACAAGTATTCAATTTATACTTACTTCCCACGTCCCTTTACAGATGAGGAGATATGGCTCAGAAAGGTACAATGATTTGCCTGCATTTACATAGCTAGTCAGCAAATCTGCTGGGCTCGAATCCCAGACCTTTGTCATCAGAGTCAGTGCTCTTTTAAGGTAACATAGCAGTGGTTTACATTTTTGTATCTTTTCACAATATCAAAGAGAAGGTGGGTAAATTATTCTCTTTGCTAACCCTCCAGAAAGCTATCAAACTTTTCAAAGCAAGAACAAACTACATGCCAACTGTTTGGGAGAAGGGTCTTCAATTATATTTTTTTCATTTGCACGTTCTTAAGTTCCCTTAATTACTTTGGGGCAAAAAATAACTATAAATTAAATAAAGTATTTTTGTTTCTCATATTGTGCTAAATAATCTATAGAGGTGTTGAGTAAATAAATGTTGACTCTTGACTGATTTAATTTTTTACGTTATGTGCAAAAATGTCATTTTTCTTTAGTACGTTAATAAATATTGAAAGTATTTAAAATATAAATGCTACTCTGCCACCTTCACTTTCTAATATTAAAATTTAAATATGCCTTTCATTAGTCAATATATTGCCTTTGGCTAAATTCATTTACATATATTCACTCAAGAAATTCAGAACAAGAAGTTAAAAATAAAATCACAATGACATATTTTTCGGATAACAAATTCTCAATGCTTAAAAAAAGTATAATTCCCAGGAAGTACCATAAGAAAATGCTGGCGAGAATGAAAACTGGTTCAGTCTATCTGAAGAGAAATTTGTCAAGACAAGTCAAGCCTTTTCCCAAGAAAATTAACACGTGTACAAAGAGAATTCCTCACATCTTTCTTGTAGAATTTATAATAGTGAAAGACAGCAAATTACATAAGTATTTAACAAAGCAAGATTAATGGAATAAATTATGGTGCAGAATAGAATTCTTTTCACCTTTAATGACTATTTAATGACATGAAAACACTCATCTTCATTGATGAGTGAAAAGGTTACGCATGTGTACTTCATAGTCAAGTATTAGCTATCGAATCTACCCAACCATTTTATAAAGTGTATCATTATAATCTTTATTGGGCAGATGAGTAAAATCAAGTTAAGGAATCTATATAACCTGCCTGAAGATCATACAGTTGGCACATTATATACATATGTACACACACACGTATGCTGAAATGACAAAAATGTTAATAGTGACCATCTCTGGGAATGGAATTTGGGGTGATTTTTATTTGCATTTAGCAAACTAAATTTGGTTTATTCAGCAAATATCCTACAATTTACAGGGTCAGTGTGGGTCAGACATTGAGCAGCAGAATCTCATCATAACTAATAGTCTCAATCTCAGTGACAGTGGCAGCAGGCTGCTTTACTCACTGAAAACCAGGAGATCCAGCCTGGCAGGATATCAGGTATTGTCTGTCTCCCTAAATGGTAAACAGGTTTTGGGCATTATCTTACTCTAACATCTTAATACTCAGTATCACTTATACCTAACAGTGCACTTATTGGTAGTTAATAAAACTTTTGGTTTTTCATCACTGGGCACTTGCCAGCTTTTTTTCCATTACTGTATGGAAGTTCATTTACTTGCATTGTTACTTTCCGCCTGAGTCACGTAAGTACCCAGTCTTCTCCAGTCTTCTGGGTCTCAGCTCATGTGGGAAACCTAGCCTTTTTTTCTAGCCTGATCCCTGCCAGCTCTCTCTCTCTTGTGCCTGGATTTTGTATTTGAGGTCAAGCATTCCTGCTGCCAGGAAGAGCTAAAGCTGTGCTCCCATCCTGTTACCTTGGCGACTGACACATGTCCAGAATTGGAATTTGCTGTTGGACTGGTTGTTTTAACTTACTAGCCCTGTGTTTTTCCATTTCTCAGGGGGTCCTTTCCAGTGATCTCAAAGCCTTCTCAGTTTCAGCATTCAGTGTAAGCACTGGGCTATGTATTCCACTGGACTCCTAGGAGCCAATCTTGACAACGGTCCCTTTGGTAACTTTGTAAGATTGTTGACATAATTTCAATGGAAAAAAAAAATGTGAAGGTTTGAAGCATATATCAATACAAATGTCTTGGGACACATGCCAATTGGTTACTACAGATTTTGGTGTTAATCTGTAAATTTCATTTAAAATTTAGGTCTCATGTTAAACTGTAAACAACCAAAATAAATGGCTGGTTGTTGTTGGTTTTTTTTTTTTGTTTTTTTTTTTTTTTTTTTGGCCAATGGTGCAAGTTATTACAATACAGTGAAAAAAAAATTAGCAATTGCAGAGATCTATAAATATAGTAGGATAATCCTCTATCACTGAAATTTGTTACTTACCTGAATTAAAAACACTTTGATGTTATAGTCTTCTAAATCAGTAGCTGTTATTCGTAAATTTTTGTGGTTCGCTCTTTGAATCTCCATTTGAGCCCAGAGTTTGCTATTGAGAATCAGCCTCAGGCTGCCTTGATTGCGCATAACTAAAATAGGAAGGTGAATATATAAGACTACAGAATAGTTGATTCCTTAACCTTCCCCAGGGAACTTGCCATTTTTGAAAGTAAAGTAAATCCTCTAGTTGTTTTTCAGACTGTATTTTCACTATTAAATTGTAATTTGGCTTGATTATAAGTTGGTTTTCAAATTGGCTTTACTAGGTTGGAAGACCATTTTTAGCTTAAAAGCTGGAATTATTTTTTTACTATAATAAACAATGATTACAATTTTAGAATTCTTTTGAGGACTTAGTGGTCTGAAGAATATTTATCCAAAATGGAGAAAACAGAAGCAAAACCTTAAGCATTCAAAAAATGGAATTAGCTAAATAAATGATGACATGGCTATTCAAGATAATATTACAAACCCATTAAGAATATTAAAGAAAGATCATTACTGATGTAGAAAGGTGGTCATGGTATATACTATGTAAAAAGTAAAATCAGGTTACACAACATTGTAAATACCATGCATTGTAAATTTTGGCAGGCAGTGGCCAGAGTGGCATTGAACAAGAGTAGAAAATAACTAGCACCTGCCTTGGGAATAATACTTCGTTGGGTTATTTAGAAACCTGTTTGCCAGTTATAGAACTGAAAACACGGTTCCTATTCTCTCAGTGTGAATTCTATTCCTTACTGGTTTCTTGAGCTTGATATCTGAAACTCAATAAAAATCCATATACATGGATCCCACTTCTTCCAGTGGTTCCTTCCACAGCTCTGATTGCCCAATGTTGGCCAGATCTCTGCCTATGCTCACTTTCGGTTTGGGCCTCTGAACAATGCCCAGTGTGTCTTTTCAGATGCCAAAAACTTTGAGAGCCTCTCAGTTTGACTGACTCCAGATTCCTACCATCACTATGGATGTCAGTAAACACGCACAGGATTCAATAACCACACACCTTAATTTCCTTGGAAACTGACTTCATCTCGCCCCACACAACATGCTTAGAATGCCAAGAATAAACTATAGGGCAAATATCCTCTTTAGGAAAAACCATTTTCCCTTCAAAAATATCATCATATTGCTTTCAATATTACCGAGATTACTATTTAGGGGTGTGCTGGGCTGTGTCATAGGTGCATTATCTCACTGAATTCTCACAATTGCTCAATAAGTCATGGAGTACTACTATCCCCATTTTAACCTGATGTAACTAGGCTGTGGGGAGATTAAGTAACTTGCCCAAGGTCACCAATTAGTCAGTGATAGAGGCAGAACCGAACCTGTGTAGTCTGACATCAGAGCCTGCTCTAAACAGGAAGATCCTACAGCACATTAGAAACAATATTGTTTTCAACAGTGATTTGTTGACTATTTTATAACACATCTCCAGAAAATGATGTGTGCCTATTGGAAATTTTACCCTGAGAAATGGCAAGTTGCTTTACAAAATGATTCCTTACTTAGTCTCGACTGGAATGTTCCACAGTCACTGCTTGCTGTGTCATTCAGCCTCAAAGCTCCTCTGCCCCTTTCAGTCCAGGACTGTGTTGTTTTGTTGAATATAAAAAGCTTGCAGTTGATCTAAAGGACAATTTTTGAAATGTCAAATATATAAAAATTTATTTTAAAATTATTTCTTTCTATGCTACAACACTTTTATTTGCCTGATTTTTACCAGAATAACCTTGGTTAATGATTTGTAAACCAGCTTAAAAAATTTATTTAACTTTTAAAACATATAATTGTTAAATAGTTCAAATATCAAAAAGCAAAAAGATGTACAAAATGAAAAGTCCTTCCCAACCTTTGTTCTTCATCTGTCGATTTCTACCCCCTGTGATCAGGTGATCGCTATTGCTAATATTTTGTTTATCCTTCCAGAGATATTTGTGTTTATATACATGCCAGTGCCTATGTCCCCTATTTTTTCTATAAACATTAGAATATCATACATACTTTCTGCATCTTGCTTTTCCACTTAACAAATATATTTATATGTACCACATTTTAAATGAAATTTAATGTTATTCAAGTTAAGTAACTTTATTTGTAAGTAAAGGAATAGTGCAAGTATTTGTATGCCTAAAATATTTCAAAGAATGCAGCATCAGAACTAGGGTACCATGGAGCACCATACTATAATTTAATGCTTACCAGCATTAAATATTACTGTGGTAAAGAATCCCACATGACTTGTTAAAAATATAGCATTCCAGAGCCTCACTGCTAGCAGTTACTTCAATGAATTGTGGTTAAACGTGATCTGAGAATTATGCTTTGAAGCACACTTGTACAGTAAATGTATCAGTAAACCATGGGAGAAGAGAAGAGAAATGGAGAGATTTGGGGGTAAAAACAGATGGATAAAAAAGAAAGGGAAATCTGTTCCTTGTTGGAAAATGACTACCTTATTTCATGTGCCTACACTGATGGCTACGTCACTCAACATTCAAATCCTATGCATGATACTATATACTACGTGTGTGAAATTCTTGCTTTATATGAAATTCAAAACTTATTTAAAAGAACTTTTCAAAGGAAACCAGAATTTTTTTTATCTTGAACTGAAATCTATTCATCTTATCATTTAAAAATGTCCAGTGTAAGTAGAACTTTTAAATCACACAATAATAGCACTGATTTGGGGTGCCTGGGTGGCTTGGTCGGTTAAGCGTCCGACTTCAGCTCAGGTCATGATCTCACGGTCCATGAGTTCGAGCTCCGCGTCGGGCTCTGTGCTGACAGCTCAGAGCCTGGAGCCTGTTTCAGATTCTGTGTCTCCCTCTCTCTCTGCCCCTCCCCTGTTCATGCTCTGCCTCTCTCTGTCTCAAAAATAAATAAACGTTAAAAAATTAAAAAAATAATAATAATAGCACTGATTTTAAAAACAGGCATGTAAAGTATAAAATGTAGGTCTGAAGTTCTTTTAAGACAGGGTCCCTGGCTGTCTTCTTTCTAAGAGACTAATGTGGATGGTTGTAAACCCAGTAACACATTTTCCTGAAAATTACCCATACAAAAATAAGAATACAACAAAATATTGGCTTAATCTTTGGAAGTGTCTAGCATGTTTAGTTAAGCAGCTCAGTCTTCATGAAAACTATACTTCTGCCTTTATTTTTAAAGGTGCTTCTGCTGATAGAAACTTGGTTTCGTGTATGTAAGTGCTCCCAGAAAGAGCAATGTGTGATATACAGACCTTCAACACATTATGTTCAGCTTCCTCCCCTGTTACAACATCAATTTTCTGCAGCAAGCATTTGGGTGATGGCTTAGAAGAGAAAGCAGCAGCTGATTCGATTAGGGATATATTTTTAATAGAGTCTGTTTGTAAGAAAAAATGGGAAAAGACACGTAAAGACCCCATTTTCTCTACTGTAAAAGTTCCTTGTTGTCCCCATTAATATACATGTCTCCTTAGCTTTTTATAATAATGAGTGTTACCAAAAATATGAAACTACTTGAGTTTAGATAAATCTCTTTAATGATTCCTCATATCCTTAAGTAAAAAAAATTTTAATGCTTATGTATCATAGAACAATATTTTCTATGCTTTAATCTTTGACAAAAAGTTTTAAAGTGTTGCATTACTGTTTTGTATTTTATAGCTATTGAACAGATGACATGGAAACACAGGAAATATAATAGTTGAATCAAATTTTTTACAAATCAAATAATTCTTACTTGAATTTAGAGAGTTGACAGGAAATTCTAGTACGGATTTGAATCGTTGTTCCTTGGTGTATGAATCATTTTCAGGTTGAGATTGGGTGAGATGTTGAATATCCTAGGTGAAGGAAAAAGATGTATTACTTAATTGTATACCCATATATCTGCAGTAAGCCAAAAGAGACCTTTGTTCCACTTCAACAGGGCAAATGAACTCAACTGCTCTGTTTTTGTTTTGGACTCCCTATGTGCTGAATGGGGAAATCCTTCCTATCATCAGAGGACCCTGGTTCTCATCCTCAGGAAGCATAATCTAGTTACCACCAGCTTATTTCAGGTGGGATCTAGTTCCAGGGACAAAAGGAGAAGGTTTAGAGACCAAAAAGGAGGTAGCAGCTGTTCCATGCTCCCACCAGACTAACCTGATGCCTAGAAGGAGACGTAACTATCATTTCTTTTCTTTTTGTTTTAATGTTTACTTATTTATTTTTGAGAGACAGAGAGAGAGAAAGAGCAAGGGAGGGGCAGAGAGAGGGGTGGGGCAGAGGATCTGAACAAGGCTCTGTGCTGACAGCAGAGAGCCCGGTGTGGGGCTCGAACTCATGAACCATGAGATCATGACTTGAGTCAAAGTCGAACGCTTAACCAGCTGAGCCACCCAGGTGTCCCTTATTTCTGTTTTAAGGTATTTCAGTATTCCCAGCACTTCACTTTATACCCACTTCATATGAATGAATGAATAAATAAAGTTGTCCAAAGAATGCACTAGTTGTCTCAGAGCTCATCTTTACAGAAAGAATTGTAATTTTTCTCCCAAGACAATTTATTTTTTTTAAGGATATTCTTTTTTAAAATGATTTGTCTTTGAGAGAGAGAGAGCATGAGCAGGGGAGGGGCAGAGAGAGAGGGAGACAGAGGATCCGAAGTAGGCTCTACACTGAGAGCAGAGAGCCCGATATGGGGCTCAAACTCACCAACCATGAGATCATGACCTAGCCAAAGTTGGATGCTCAACCGACTGAGCCACCCAGGGGCCCCTCTCCCAAGACAATTTCCGCCAACAATTGCCTTTAAGGCTGCACACATGGGGCTTTGTGCATGTGCTATAATCAAGGTCTGTGAAAAAAAACGGAGTCATTGCCATGCCATTTCTGATACTGGAGAGCCCCCTGGAGAACAGGGAGAATTGGAACAGTACTTCAGAATTTAGGTTTCTATCTTTTCCTTTATGAACTCAAAATTCTTCCACATTATTTAACTGGACATTAAGATATTCTGTTAAAATCGGTAGAGTTGGGTGTGATTTTTAAAAAAATTTTTAATGTTTATTTTTAAGAGAGAGAGAGAGAGAGACAGAGGTGAGCGGGAGAGGGGCAGAGAGAGAGGGAGACACAGAATCCAAAGCAGGCTCCAGACTCTGAGTTGTCAGCACAGAGCCTGATGTGGGACTCGAACTCAGACACTGCGAGATCATGACCTGAGCCAAAGCCAGATGCTTAACCGACTGAGCCACCCAGGCACCCAAGACGGGTGTGATTATTTCCACTTGAAGAAAATAAACACTAAGGCTCAGAAAGTTTAATGACCCCCTTGAAAAGCACATGGTCAGCAAACAAATCAGGAAGGCATTCTGACCACCAAATCACAAGGCCACAGGATTATAGGATTAACTAGAGGACAAATACAAGTGATCTCTATAGCTCCTGCTGTCCTCAGATGTTATCAACTTAAAGAGACAGGAAGTACAGTTTCCTTCACAAGCCAGATTTAAAGTGCCCATAGGAAATATACGCAAGTACCTCCCTAAACCAAATTTACAATCCCAACTGTAGTTCATTTGTTCAGGGATCTCTCTGTCTCCCCTTAGATTATAAACACCTTTAGAGCACAGTGGCTCCCTTAGCTTTGTATAACCACTTACCCAGATGTTTTTCAATCCTGGTTGTACATTCAAGTCACCTAACATCTACCCTCACCCACAGAGACTCTGATCTAATCTGTTTGTGGAGATGCCCTAAGAAATCCTTTAGTGGCTCACCAGATGATTGTTAACACACAGCCAAAGCTGAGACCAATGCCAGTGCTTTAGATGTCATGAGAACACAAAACATGTTTGTTGAATTGAATTGAATGTTAAAGTTGATCCTGTGAGGCTTGGGAAATGTTTTATTTGTGTCTGTGACATCTTATAGAAGCTGTGACTAATCTAGTGCCAAATTTGGGAATAAATGGTTTGGAAGAAATGTGCCTGAATGTATTGCCCAGGACTTCCTCTAGAAGTTGGTCGATTCTGGTTCAGATTCAAAGAGGTGAGTCAATAGCTCTAGAACTGTGGAGTTGACTTTCATCTTGAGAGTGAAGGATGGTGCCTCTAAGCTGAAAAGCTATGATACTACTCTTGGGATTGGGGTTCGGCCTGAGGCAGGTATGGCATAAACAAGGTCTTCAAAGTGATTGATTTGTGAAAGCCCTAAGAAACTTAGAATAGACTGACCTCATGACTTGGTCCTTTTGTTATTCTGAGCCTTTACACAGGTTTTAAAACCTTTGTAGCCTCCTCTGGATCCTCCATAGAACTAGTAGCCACAAGATAAACTGGTCACCTTGGCCTATGTCAACCAAGACCCTGGTCTGGGTGAAAGCAGCATGAAGGTGTGATGGACCAGGTGCACAGCCTTCACTTTGCTGTCTGCTTCCCTGCTGTGCTTTACAAACATGCTCTGTGGAGGATGGGGCAGCAATGGCCTCTTGGAGGAGGATGCTTGATATTAGATAAGGATGATAGTAATACTAGTTAGGCATTTCCATTTGACAAGGATGTTTCCCTAGGCAAGTTAAAGTCTTATTATTTTCCTCTTAAAGCTAACAAAAAAAAAAAGTTATAATGATGTTTTTCACTATAAAAGCTCTAAGGGGAGGGTTGCAGTTAATAAGAAAAAATAAGTAAATAGTTTTAAATGCACCATGTTATGAAAAAGGCTATCAAAAACCTACATTAAAATATCGTTACCAGTTGAGCTTGTCTATTGCAGATGATTCTGGGATTTCCATGCATACCTTCAGTTTAACACACGTGAAAGAACTATTTAATATTTCTCATCAGTAATAATGTTATAATTATAGAATCCCCTTCCTCTGCGGGTTCCTGTCTATTATTCTAACAACTAGAACTTGCTTCCCAATAACCCATTTTCAAAGAAAATGTGCCTTTGAACTCAGGAGTTAAAGTATGATCCAATTTAACATTGTTTTATTAATTTGCCTCCAGAAACTTGAAGTGACAGCTTTTTATATAATAGACACCTTTGCCAAATTC
The DNA here is from genome assembly GCF_028018385.1 of Neofelis nebulosa. Taxonomy (NCBI): domain Eukaryota; kingdom Metazoa; phylum Chordata; class Mammalia; order Carnivora; family Felidae; genus Neofelis; species Neofelis nebulosa. The sequence goes on from NC_080782.1 coordinate 29,315,395, forward strand.
TTACCAAAACTCTTTCTACCATGTTCTCTCCAAACACGAAATCAGACCTGCAGCTTTTAAAAGAATACTTCTCTTCATTTGGCTGACATCTAAGGAAAAGAAATAAGCATTTGCTATTTAAAATATATGGATAAAGCCATGTTAAACCTTAACACATGAAATAGTCAAATGGTTTAGTAGATTTATGTAAAGCATAAAAACATCTGTTAACTCTTACTCATCTGCAGATATTGAGAAATGAAGGGAAAACTGAGATAGGTACTTCCAGGGATAATATTTAAAATATTTCACAGCTGTGACAGTGCTAGTTGAGACCAGTCCAAACACGTGTCATGCCCATCACTCTTCAGGCCGTGTGATCAACCAGGGGCTGCCCAGCCCTTATCTTCTTGCTTTTCCAGCACAGCCTCTGTCAGTCTCTAATTTCTACTCTCCTCCTCCCCAAGTGGCCAATGTTCTTAGCCACCAGAGACCTCCAGAGCAAAGGCATGACCAATGCATCTTGTCAGTGATACTTGAATGTGCATTTGTCTAATTTGGGTTTTTCGTCCTGGAACTTTTTTTTTTTTAATGGTAAAAGTGTTCTGCATGATGAGAAACTCAGACATACAGCTGTCTATCTGTAGGCTGATGTACTCCGGGGTCCACATTGCATCCCTAGTATGCGCTGTAGGTGAGCTCTGTGGGACCCACATGGGCCCTAACCATGTGAGTCCGTTTATGTCCATGGCTTGTCTTAATCTCCTCTCAACTCAAACCTGCCTTCATGCTTGATGATACCAGGAAATACTTACTTTCATTGTGCACATTTATACTGCTTTCTTTTGTTGTCTATCCAATGTATGTCAATAAATAATGAATAATAATTTAATATTCAAAGTAATTTAAAAAAGGGGAACATCAGAGAAAAGGTAGAAAAGGCTAAGCTAGCAGTCAGGTAATTAATTCCCAACTAAATAAAAATTTAGCTACACAGTTTTGAAATATTCTCACCCAAGTCAATGAAAAAGTAGAAATAATCCAATATTAATAGGATAATCTTTATATATTAGAGATATTGGGAAAAGCATTTTATTTTTAATTTAAATTTATTTAATCCAAGTTAGTTAACATATGGTGTAATAATGATCTCTGAGTAGAATTTAATGGTTCATCACTTACATATAACACCCAGGGCTCATCCCAACAAGTGCCCTCCTTAATGCCCATCACCTGTTTAGCCCATCCCCCCCACCCACCTCCCCTCCAGCAACCCTCAGTTTGTTCTCTGTATTTAAGAGTCTCTTATGGTTTGTCTCCCTCTCTCTTTTTATCTTATTTGAAAAGCATTTTAAACTTGTGTTCTTTATAAAATCTCAAACAGAAATCTTGACAATTTATCTGTGCAGTATCAGAAAGTTATTTTTCCACAAATGATTATAATGGTAAAAGAAAGCAAGAATAAAAGGATATCCTCTCTGTGTCCTCAGCATTAACTTACCCTACTGATGTAGCACCTAAACAATTCTGTTTAGTAGTCAGCAGGACTGAAATTCTGGTGCTGGGTAATTTTTCACCTAGCAAACAGGAGCTCCCCTCAGAAATCTGAAAGACAATCCATCAGAAAGTTCCTTTAAGTTGCCTTTAAAGGAGCATCAGACAAGGAAACAATAGTTACGGTTAAATGTATTGAAAATTTACTGTGTTCAAGTACTACCCTAAGCATTTTGGGTACATTATCTCATTTACTCCTCACAACATCTCTCTATAGGTTGTATGTCTATTATCCACATTTTACAGTTTACAGATGAGTAAACTGACCTAATGAATTTAAATAACGTGGCTAGGCTTGGGCAGCCAGGAATGGGGTTGATCTTAGAGCCAGGGTCTGACACCAGAGACTGTATACCTAGCCATCATATTCAGAAATCCCACCTCCTTTTGTTACTTTTATCTTTTTGGCCACATGGAGTTAATTCTCATTTCTAATTTAGCAGATATATCCTTCAGGACTGTTTAACACCCCAAAACACCCTAAGAGCTTTACCAGCACAGCCACCAAACGTTGGAGAGAATCCCATTCATCTCTTCATCTAGAAATTTTTGACTGGTAACTTAATCAACTAGTTTGTCTGATGTATATACATATGCACATTACCTGACTAATGTATAGATGAAGGTGCGAGCAATTTTTTTTATTAAATGTTTATTTTTTTTTTTTTAATTTTTTTTTCAACGTTTTTTATTTATTTTTGGGACAGAGAGAGACAGAGCATGAACGGGGGAGGGGCAGAGAAAGAGGGAGACACAGAATCGGAAACAGGCTCCAGGCTCCGAGCCATCAGCCCAGAGCCTGATGCGGGGCTCGAACTCACAGACCGCGAGATCGTGACCTGGCTGAAGTCGGACGCTTAACCGACTGCGCCACCCAGGCGCCCCTTAAATGTTTATTTTTGAAAGAGAGAGAGAGCATGCCAGTGAGCCTGCCAGTGGGGGAGGAGCAGAGAGAGAGGGAGATGGAAGGTCTGAAGCAGGCTCTGCACTGAGAACAGGAGAGCCCGATATGGGGCTCAAACTCAGCAACCATGACATCATGATCTGAGTCAAAGTCAGAGGCTTAACTGATTGAGCCACCCAGGTGCCCCCAGGTATGAGCAATTTTAGAACCAGAAGGAACCCTATAAATTATCTGATAGAGTGTCCCCAATGTTTTCTACACCTCACCCTTCCCCCAGCAGGGATTTGCAAAGATGTTGCAAGGAGTTCATATCTTTAAAGGTAGATAGGGTCTGTTTCCACTTCAATTTCATATCAATCAATAAAAATAATTTTTAGCATTTTTCCCTTTATAACAGAATTTGAGAGCTGAGAAATATGTATGAAGAGAATACATGCTGTTGGTAAGCAAAGATCAAAGTGCATGCCTCGTGACTCGGTCACTCAAATGACTTAACTCTCAGCCAAAATGTACTTTTATTCTTATGTACTTAAAATATACTCCTATGTAAAACAGTACATATGCTATATTATATGTATAGTGCATAAGTGACCATTGATTAATGACAGAATGAATGAAAATTGCTCTGATTTTATATACAAGTTAATAAGAAACATGAAAATAATAGTTCTATGAAATCTACCGAGAGATAATTTTCACTAGATCTATAAATTACATTTTGTCAGAATTCTTACATTGCATCATTATGCTTAATACATTTATTCAAGAAGAAATGCTTGCAAACAATAGCCTGAAAATTTCTCTTATTCTTTATCATTTAGGAAGAAAATACAAGAAAAATATTAATAAACTTTATTTTTAAAATATATAATGCAAAAAAATAAAAATAAAAAAATAAAATACATAATGCAAAATTTCAATAAGCCATGCCAAATAAGAAATATTGATTTATAACATGTAACAAAAATTTTAATCTATAATTTATAGTATATACTGTTCCAAAATCATATGCAATATAATAACATTTAGAAATTAGTCAACATATCATACTTTTTTTACATACTTTAACACAAATTAAACAACATGCATCATTTCTTAAATGGATAAAAGTAAGAATTTATGTAATATGGTAATGATTATTAGATTATATTTCAATGAAAACTTTTAACAATCTACTGATTTGAAAGTTTTTTGAGAGAGAGGGTGCAAGTAAGCGAGGGGCAAGAGAGAGAGAGAGAATCCCACGAGGGGCAGAGAGAGAGGGAAGGAGAGAGGGAGAGAGAAGCAGAGCTCGGCCAAGTGGGGCTCATGTTTTTACGCAAAGCAGGGCACGAGCTTACAAACCGTGAGATCATGACCTGAGCCGAAGTCAGAAGGTTAACCGACTGAGCCACCCAGGCACCCTGGTTTGAAATTTAAAACATGGTTTACTTAAAACTCATACCATATACCATGCAGAAATGATTAAATGATTTTTAAAATTCAAAATAGGTCTCATGAAGTCATATCTTATAAAAAAAGGATTTGAAATTATAAAAATATTGTCAAATGCTGACCAAGTTCAACTCTCTGACTTCACTGATAGAGAAGATTGGGTGCTTTGTCCAAGAATGTAAACACAGTTAGTGGCAGAGGTAGGATTACCACCCATCTGATGTTTTTTTCATTGCATTGATGAAATGGCTGGTATTATCAGCTTCCATGTGTCACTCTCTCTATGTTCAGTATGGAAAACAAAACAAAACAAAACAAGTGACCAACCCTCAACAGTTTAGCTGGAGACGAACGAAGGATGGCATTACTCTCAAATTCCAACCTACTGATTTTGGTACCATTCCTCTCAACTATTGGCTTCTGGAAGACACAGCAACAGAATATCCCCAAACCCATATCTGCATGGCTTGAGCAAAATGACAATCTCCCTAGAAAGGCCCACACTGAGGAATTCAGTCAGCCACAACAACTGGAAGAGAGACTTCTTCTCTGTCTTCAGAAGCTTCCCCAGCCCTCCCAATTCCCTACCCTGTGGGGGTAGTTCCCTGCTCCCATTATCCATGAAGGTGGGTCTGGATGGATACCTGGCGTGACCTCAACTGGCAAAGCCACACTAGGATGTCAACCAGCTGGAGATGCTGGAAGCCCATGTTCCTTTTTCGACTTCTGACTCCTGGAGCTGGCCACCTCATTGCTCCCCCTATTCTCACGTGGGATCAGTGCACTGGAATAAGACCCCAGAAGTTTCTACCCCAAGGGACTCAGTTTTTCAGCTTGGGGGAGACCACAAAACTAGTTCCTAGAAACTACTCTCCAGTTTAAGAGGACAAGTTGAATAAGGTTACTGAGGGCTTTTTGCTATAGTCTGGGGTGTTTCTCCAGCCTGGCAGTGACCTCAGCAACAGAACAAAAGTCAGGCAGCCCCTAACTTTGGATGTAGGGCCCACAGCAATCTACTAAATGAAAGACGGAGAATTTGTGTCAGTCCTGCCATTGGAGGTTCCTTACCTTATTTTTTGTTTTGTCTTTAATCTTGCAGGATTCCAAGGTATCGTGTCCAAATGTTTTTCTTGCTTTTTCACACCTTTGAGCTTGAGGTGGTTGCAAAATAGCAGGTCTTAGAACATGTTCGGAATGTTTCACGGGACCTTAAAAGAACAGGATTCAAGAGTCAATATATCTTTAGGGAAATACTTCTTCCTCCATATTTTGACCAATGTAACGCTTATTTTCTAAAGTCATCATTAAATGAGGGGTTAATGTTAACTAACCAAAGTCAAAATAGCCAATGAATTGGTTAGTGCTTACTTTTGGCCTAGATTTTACCCAATAACCAGTCATTTTGACCATGGGACTTGGCTTACCAAATATATTTTTTCATGTTTTGTCACTGGGTCCTACCTCCGTACCCCAACACACACACACACACACACACACACACACACACACCAAATTAAAATATAAATGGTAAAATGTAAAATTTCAGAGGTTCTTGTAATAAACTACATACCTTGTTCTGCACTGTTCATATCAACATTCCTTTGCACATGAGTTGATGTCATAAAAACATTGTTTTTCTTCACTGTAAGAAAAACAATTTAGAAAAATTTAAATCTAAGAGTGTCAGTTTCTACATGATTTGGGTTTTAACAGTCCTGTCTTAAGCTCACCAGTAGATGTCACTGTTGGCAGTGTGCTGAGAAGGCAGGTGGGCTAACAATGACTGATGGCAGTGAGTTTTGCCACATAGTTCTGTTTACCTTCAGAAATATAAGTGAAAATTGGGCCACTAATGGAATAGGCGGTCTTCTCTAGAATCATAAAAATGGGTACTGAAAATGAGTACATATTATGAAATCTGATGATAGTGGTCCCTATGTGTACGTTAATATGTATTTCTTATAAAATGTTATGAACCTATTAGCAAATTCTGCCCCTTTCTCTACCCTGGTGATACCTACAGACAGAAGATGACTGTTATGCTAGGTGATTTTTCTATGAGGTGTGTTCATAGCATGAAAAATATGGTGGTAGCTGCAAATGCAGAATTACTGTACATTTCAAAGAGATCATCTCTTGGTTGCAAACTGCAGAAACAGCAACCTTCGAGCATTTGATTAGTGGAAATGAGAAAAGAATAAGAATTGCTTCTTCTAAGTATTATAACATATTATAAATGTTGGGGTAGAATTGCTTCTCTAATTCAAAGTGCAACTAAATGGTTTATGATCTTTATTATTGAAAACGAGCACCAAAGGGCCGTATAAAGTTGTACTATTTTTCTCCATTCCAACACCACCAACATACTGCACAACATAAAGTGGAATGATGTTTACTGATATCAATGTTCTTTAGTCTTTTTGTGTATGTGTGTCTAACTTAAGATACTAATAAATCGAAACAGTTATTCAGATACTTACAGCCATCCCTTTATTTTATGCACAAATACAATAAAACAAATTCTCTAGGCTAGGACCCCAATTCCTCTTAATGTCTGTAACTTGTCAGTGAGGTTTAAATGGGGTATATTGATCTAGAAAGTATTTATTCTGTATCTGAAAGTTATCTGACATATATGTTGCTCAGCCATGCTTGGAATTATTAATAAGAATATAAATTCGTTAGTTTGAGAACTCTGTGGCTCCCAGGTAGAGAGGGATCAGTTGAAAGGAAGCGAATAGTTTGTATTTTTTTAGTTTCTTAGTGGCAAGATTAACTTGGAAAAGGCAGCTGGTTGTTCAGTAGAAACAAACACAAAAAGAATATAAATCATAATTTTTATGTAGAGAATGTTCCAACCATCTCAAATATTTTGTAATGATAAAATAGATCTACTTAGCAAAGCACTACAAATTCCAAATCAAAAGAAGTAATGTTTTAATTAGTGAAAAGTTTAAAAGGGATCATATTCTAAACCTTAGAATATCATCTAAAGCATAAACTTTAGAATAAGAATCTGAAGCATAGCTGTATATTTTGAGTACCATAGCTACCATGAACCATACAGATGCACAATAATAAGTGAAATAAAACAAGTTCCTCTGTATGGCTGCCTTACAGAAAATATTTTTATCTATCATAAACATGAAATCCTAAAAAAATTCAAGTTCAAACTTTCTACCAGAAACAAACAGGATTTGTGGAGTTGGGATTCATAAGGCATTCTTCTAATCATACTTGGCTAAGGCCTCTATTTTATTTTCCACTAAAATGCCAGCATTTTATAATAGCTGAGTAAGAAAGTTCACCATCAACGAGAATGGATTTTGAAAAACCAGAGTGTCAGGCTTGAAGTTCCAGAAGCTGTTTATTACCTGGCCCAGAAGGAGGGAAGGTCGGGAGGTCAGTGAAGGATGATGATCTCATTCGATTCTGGGACAAGGCTGATGCTAGAAGCAAATTGCAAACTAAAGTCAGTAAGGAGGTTGGTTTTTGTGTGTCTTTTTATTTGAACTTTTGCTGTTTCAGAAAAATTTCTAAATCACTAATTTAGACAAGATTTTGTATGTTTATCAGTAGAAATAAAATGTGGCTGTGGTGAGAATTATAAATTAATTTCTATTCAGACCAATAAATATCAGAGTACTCAGCACGTGTAAGACACTCTATCAGGCAAGAAGATGACCCCCAGGAGCTCACAGTGGGAAGCAGACACGCACACAAATAGCTGTAGTACAAGGCAGGGGGCAATGCGGTCATTTATAAAAGGGATCACCAATGAGCTTTGAGTGGAGAAGAGAGGCAAACTAAGTTATGGATTTACTCCGAATACGTACACGATGAAGTTCTTAAAGTGTTCTTTTGAAGGCAAACATCTGTTTGTTTAAGTAGGTGGTTACTTAGGGAGAAATGGCAGTTTCCTCTAATTACAAAGCTAATGCATACTTAATGCAGACACTTTGGAAACACAACAAAATATAAAGAGTGGGTAGAAAACCCCAAATCACCTGTAATCCCATTACCTAAGACAACCACTGCTGACATTGTGGCTTATGTCCTTTCCATCTTTCATCCAATGTTGATAAATTGAATTTGTACATAGTGACTCACTATACAATCCATTTTTAGACTGCTGTTTTCATTCAGCAATTTATTACATTTTTTTTTAATGTTTATTTTTGAGAGACAAAGCACGAGTTGGGGAGGGGCAGAGAGAGAGGGAGACACAGAATCTGAAGCAGCTGCAGGCTCTGAGCTGTCAGCACGGAGCCTGACTCAGGGCTTGAACTCACGAACCATGGGATCATGACCTGAGCTGAAGTTGGACACTTAACCGACTGAGCCACCCAGGGGCCCCTCATACAGCAACTTATTATAAACATTATCTGATGGGTAGACTTTTAAAACATTTCCATCTGGAAGGCTTCTCAGTAATTTCACACTCGGAGTAAACATAACAGTGAACGGCCAACAGTCAGGTCTATACCTACCTCCTTGAGACTGAAGATGTGTAGTATGCAAAGTAAAAGATGAAGACCGTACGCGCTTTCTCAGAAAACCATTAGACTCTGTAAGAAATTCAATGTGAAGGGTAAAATTGCTTGGATAACAAATTATCCTCAAGCAAAGATATGGAAAGGCAAATAGAATTACCTCTTGCCTACATAGATCATCATCTGATAACATGTTAACTCCTGAAGCACAAGTTTAAATACTGGGGGTAACAGCTTGGTGATTATAAAGCCGTAGGCATATCATCCTAGTAAGAACAATTAGAAACAAGTGGCTTCAGCAAGAAACTGCGTACGAATTTTGAGATCGTACAGAGAATGTTTTTGGCAGGTTGAGACACAGGCAATGGGGAAACAAGGGAGTTTAGTGTCACTAGGGTCAGGTTCTCAGGACCTACATGTCATCTGTCAAAACAAAAGCCACTTTCCTTTCATGTTTAAACACAAGAAAAACCATTACATTTTACACAGTTGTTGCCACATGTCTACATGCTTGTGCCTGCTTATTTTCTTTGTATGCAGATTGATTTTGAAATAAGGATGTAAGTCATTACCATGTTCTGCTGCTTCGTACAGGGTGTCTTCTGCAGGTCTCTGGAAAGAAGCAAAGCTGTCAATGAGAGCTGAGTACTTGCTGATTTTAGGTCAGAATTCCACCCTGTCACTTGATCAGAGAATTCTCAAAAGCCAGGTCTATTCAGATGGGCCAGGTTAAAGCCACTCACCTTTGCTCACTAGGTATGTATTCAAGAAAAAGCAAAGTCTTCGTAGAGCGGTTTTGTATTTCAGTGACTGCAGAATTGCTTGCGGGAACTGATTTAAAAGTTGGTTGGTTTTGAAACACCAACTCTCAAGATTCTGAAGCGGTTGGCCTGGGGTGGGGCCCAGGAAACAGACTTTTCGACAAGGGCTTGGGGTTGAGCTTTTCTTTAGTTAGTTTTGTGGGTGGTAGGGTAAATGACCTGGCATAAGCAAGAACGAATAACAAGAAAATCCTAATCAAGCTAAAGAGAAAAGCCATGAATCTTATCGTTCGTCTTTCAAAGCAGTGTCTTTTAGTTACGAGGCTGAAAAGGCAGATAAATTCTTCAAGATCCCTTTTAAATCAAGTATCAGAGTTTAGAACTTATCTGATACCCAGTTTTAAGCTAGGTCAGTGGTGGAGACCCACAAGGAGTCTCAGTCCTCCTGACCTCTTTCAGTCCTGCCCCTTTCCAAGTCACTCCAAAAAACCCTATAATTTTGGTAAAAATGGTATGTTATTCATAGCTTCAAGACAAGGCCTCTGGCCTCCCATTTCAGCCGAATTGCTGCCAGTAAAAACCGACTATATAAATATTCTGGAGGCACTACTCTGCTAAGTAAAGAACAAGAGCCTAAACTAAGGCAGCAATGATATTTAGTAACAGCAGCTTCTTGAGAGATAATTTTCTTGGTCAAAGTGAAAATCAAACAAAGAAAAGTAGCTTCGTCTTACCTTAAAAGTTTGTTCTCTCTTTGCAAAAACAAATATTGGCTGAGCAATGACAGATTTTTCTGTAAAAGGAAAAGAACAGGCAAAAAGTCAAATCATATTCTGACATTTCTAACACCAACTACGAGTATTTGAAGATTTTTTGTTTTGTTTTGTGTTTTTCCCTGCCTTTAGGTAAAATCCAAACTGTGTTTACATGGACACTAGAACTTGCATATTTACAAATGATTTTCAGTTATTTACAGATATAAATAGTTGGGGAAAGTGATAATAATTTGTTTCCACAAATAGTGAGCTCATCCCATTAAAGAACACACTTTAAGTGTTTAAGGAAAACAAAGTATAATTACCTGCATTTAGAATATCATTAGGGCATAATGATTAACATGTTTACTTTTAGAATGAAAAACCACAAAGGGCTGAAAAATGTCATCTAAGAACAGTTCTTCTACTTGGGTTGGATCTCAAGTAGATCCTTAGAATAATCCAGAAATAGCGCATACTTCCTTGATTAGAGGAAAATACTTGCCATGTTTTAAATATTTAAACTAAGAATCAGTCTTGTTAAAAAAAAATGTTTCTACATTTTGAGAGAGAGAGAGAGAGTAGGGGAGGGGCAGAGGGAGAGAGAGAGAATCCCAAACAGACTCTGTACTGTTAGCATGTAGCCCAATGTGGGGCTGGAACTCATAAACAGTGAGATCGTGACTGAGCCAAAATCAAGAGTCAGATGTTCAACTGACTGAGCCACCCAAGGTGCCCCTAAAAATCAGTCTAAAACAGTGTTGTAAAGTAGATAAACTTTGTCTTCAGCCCCATTGACCTTATTAATCTTTTATATTTTCCTATTTTAGGTAAGACAATGGAGAGAAACTCATTTATTCTAGGGTGTAAATGAGGGATAACAGATTTAAATATCAGCACTCCAGAATTCTTAGGGAAAATGACATGTTTGTTAAGAGCTTGGGCTCTGTAGTTAGGGAGGCTTGTGTAGCACTAATTCTTGGGGAAATAATATGTTTGTATCTTTAGTTTCTTCATCGGAAAACAAAATGAAGACTATAACAGTACTTACCTCTCAGAGTGTATGTGGCAATGGATTTTTAGATATAATTGCTTAGATTTTTACAAGACAAAAAAAAAAGCTTTAAAGAAAGAATATTAAATATATGGCACGCCACCAATCCTTAGCTGACATTGACCACTTAAGACAACACTTTCTTTTTTAAATTGAAGTAAAAATGACACTTTCTTACTGAGCCCAAATATGATCTCAGAATTTTTCTCACTATAGGTTTTCAATAGCCATTACCAGTATATTGTCCTGGCATACAAGCCAAGGTAATTTGCCATCCCTGGGATGAATAAATAAAACTCTCACTGAGGAGTTTCAAGGAACTGCCAATTACATTTTGTTATATGCCAGAAAGGGGTTCTCCAGTTCCCCATATTTGAATCCCGTAAGAGAGTGTCAAAACTCTGCCAGGCCACTCTTGCCAAGCTCCTGGGGCCCTATGACCTGGGGGTACTTCTTGTGGTCCACGGAGATAACCTGCTCAGTTTTTCATGCAAGTTTTTTACTGCACTGTCTGTCCTTGGAACCAAGTGAGTCCCAGCAGAAAATACTCAAGAACATACTGGCAGTCCCATCCACATGAAACTATGGTTCAATTCTTTATTCCTTCTCAAACAAGCTCCTGTTCAGCAATTATATTAGAGTTAAGAAATGAGAACTCCAGTGACTTTGAAAGAAAATAGGCTTCGTGAATGTGTAGGGGAATACTTATGAAATGGAATTATAAATCAGCCTCTTCTAAACCAAACTTAGGATAGTTATGCCTAAAATAGCATGATGAGGCCTAATTCTAGACAAATAACACGTTGACTTTCCCTCAATCAAAACATTCAGCTAAACACAGGCAAAAGCACTCTTCAATGCAGCATTAAGGAGGAAATCGTAAAGGGTTACTTGCAGCTTGGAGAACATATGATAAAGTAAGAATGTCACTTTTATTCATTAATTCAACAAATATTCGTTGGGCATCCTTTCTGTGCCAGGCATTGTGCTGGGATGTAGGGATACATTGTCTGATTGAAGGTTTATTAGCCTCAGCATAGCCACCCTCTCTCCCTGACTCGGCCCAGCACATAAGTTGCAAAGCAGATAATCTCCATACCTCCTCTTCCATCTGGATTCTGTTCCCCCCTTCCAAGCAGTTCTTTTGGCTCCAAAGCCAAAGCCAAAGGTAAGCATTTATCCAGCCATCGGGTCCATAACAGTTTTTTTACTTAACCCAGTAGGAAATTTTCAAAATAAAAGCAAGGTTCTTATGATTTTCTAATTTTAAGTTTATGCTTTTTTGCTTTATAATGTATTCATTAATCGCTTCTCGGCCTTTTGGCTAAGATCAAGTGTGTAATGTATTAATTAATCAATCCATTTATTTAAAAAAAATATATGTATTGAGGGTTGACCATGTACAAGCCTTCTAATATGTACCATAATTCCCCTCTCCCCCAGTTTTAGGTGGGTCATAAGGCCTTGTCCCTATCCTTTATTTTCATATGTTTCATCAAAACGTAACTGGAGGATTTTCCCAATGAATCATCTCAGAGAAGGAGGTTCAAAAGGATCTGCAGAGCCAAAAGCAGATCCAGAAGAGGAGAAAGACACTGAGCACGGAGCACCCCCAACTCAGAGTCCCAGCGGGGACAGGACCGGCACCCTTAGGGGCCCCAAATTTCTACTACACAGCAGAGTCCTGCGGACCGCCTCTTGCTGCGTTGGGATTTGGGGAAAGGTGAACACTGAATCCTCCACACTGGATAGAACCAGGCTGCCCTAGCCGGGGCCAGAAAGGTTGTGGAAATGGACTTGGCAGGAAAGAGAGTGGCAACAACAACCCCTCCCACTGAGAGGCAGGTGATGCCAAATGGGTCACCTCTTAATTGCTACCAGGACTGGAATTATCCACTTGGGCTGCAGCCCTGGCAGGTCCTGCCTTTTCCTCTCCCTTTCTTCCTGGACCTATCCACATGTCTGCCACATCCTCTTCTCTAATTTCTTCTCCTTGTGCACTGTCTTAGCCCAGGCTCCAACATTGTTCATTATGCCCCTGTCCTCTCCACCCTCTTTGACTTGTGTCCAGCTCTCTAACTGGTCAAAGCATGGATTTGGGAGCTTGGAAGGCAAATAGTCCTAGAACTGTATTTTTTTTTAAATTAATCCAAGCCTCAGTTTTATGATCTGTGTCTCTGTGTATATATTTTAAAAGCTTGTCATGAGGCTTGAAGCAATGTATGCATATAGAAGCATCTCGTACAGCTTCCTCCTCAAACCCATTTGGAACAAAGCAGAACCATCTATCATCTATCTATTCTCTATATTTGCACACATCTCTCTATATATCCAGATATTTACAGTACATTCCAGTATCTATTTGCCTATCATCTATCTATCTAGCATCATCTATCCATACATACATAAACATATAGCAATATATCAGACCACAGGTTGCACAGGAGACATTCAATAAAAGTGAGATTCCCTGTCCTCTTCCCCTCCAGTCCGATATTACCTGTGGGTACCCTGTGACTCTTGTTAGTCTGAGGGAAATGCCTCATGGTTCCTCAAAGATCTTTCTTTTTCCTTTCACTCATTACCATATTCTTATCCCTAGTTTTCTTCCTCATTTCTCTTCATCGAGCCCCTATCTTTCTTCTTCTTCTTTTAATGTCAGGAGCACAGCCTGAATTCAGGCTGTGGTCCATACAGAGTTTTAGAGATTGTTGGTCAAAGTGTGGTCCAGGTAGACCAGAAGCATTACTGGGTGTTTGTTAGAAACAGAAACTCTCAGGCCCACCCCATACCTACAGAATGATCGTATTTGACACGATCCCTAGGTGATGTATACATATGGTTAAGAGGTAGTCTTAGAAAGCACCTCCAGGTCTCTGTCACCTGATACCACATTTAGGAAGATGGCAGTGGAGACTCCTGGAGTCAGTGACTAACTCTCCAGATGTTCTGAGTAACCTGACAATTAATGAGAAAAGGATTGCTACTCAAACCCCATACTATGATTATGATTCAGTGTAAGGTGAAGTTAAGGGCTATTCAGAAGACTTCAAAAGAAATCTCTGTAGTAAGGATATTAAAATATTGACACTGATACTGAAATCAGTCATTCAGATATTTTGCTTGAAGCCATTAATGATTTCCTCTCAAATGCAAAAGTTTGTTTGCTGTTTTGATATGTCTGAAATCTGACCTTGGTGTCCCTGAAAAAAAGAATGTTTTTGGAAAATGTCTTGGCTTGAGATTATTAAATGTTCATTAAAATGTTCATTTCTGCGAGGCAAAAAATTAGGCTGGAAGCATAAACTACATCAAAAACATTGCCATAGTACTAGGATTATTCACCAAAAATTTGAAACCTCTGAAGTTTCAACTCTAAAAATGAGATCTTCTGTAGAAAAAATAGGCAAATCATAGCAAGTGACCTTAGTCTCTGTATGGACTCCCAGAAAGAAGAGACACAGAGGGTCTGAATCATAATCTTGATTTTTGTAAAAAGAAAAAACAAACCTCAACATTATATTAAAATATTCCAAGACATTTTTATTTTTTTTTTCATGTTTATTTATTTTTGAGAGAGAGAAAGAGAGAGCACAAGCAGGGAAGGAGCAGAGAGAAAGGGAGACACAGAATCCAAAGCAGGCTACAGACTCTGAGCTGTCAACACAGAGCCAGACACAGGGCTCAAACCCATGAACCGCGAGATCATGACCTGAGCCGATGTCAGAGGCTTAACCAACTGAGCCACCCAGGAACCCCTCCAAGACAGTTTTAATAAGGGCAAGTGGCAGCCCCAGAAGAAAAAGGAATCTGCCAATTTATGAGGGAAGCACTAGCATGAGATATTCTGTACTTATTTCTAGCCCTACACGGAGGAGCTCAATAAAAATGCAAGAAGAATGAAATAACAAATTACCCACCATCATATAAAAAACTGTCTTTACAGAGGGGGTGGTAGGGCCACAGAGTGACACTATTAACTGTGATGGAACACTCTTGGTTCTATTTTATGAGATGTTTTGTACTGAGTTGAAGTAAAATAACCAGGACCCCAGAGGAAAATAGAGGCAGTTTACACAAGAAGTTTCCAGGCTGATTCACAAAGCTACTAGCTCAACTTGAGACACAGGATGAATGGATCCTGCTGGAAGCATTCCAGTACTGGTCATTGCTGCTGAAGCAATAACCAATTCTGTGTACCAGAAATATAAAACTGTTATAGTAGTACAGTATATGAAGTAGAAGGGAAAAACACTCAGCCTTTCAACTAACGTCTAATTTGTTTGAGCTGCTTTAAGTTCTTGTTGAAAATGAAGTTATGAAACTGCCAACTCTAAGAAATCGAGCATTTCTAGTTTTGATTCATTATGAGAAGCCCACACTAGAGACAAAAAATCAACATTAGGACAGAAAAAGAAAGCTACTCCTCTTCTCGTCAATACCATGCTGATAAAGAAATCACTCATTTTCAGAATGGGAATCATTTCATAATAGGAAATCGGAGAAGATGAGAAAACTCTCTCTCAACCCACTGAACACAACCATCATCACCCAGAGTTTGCCCAAGCCATCCTATTTTCTGAACCCATCTGCTTCTCATACTGATAGTGTTCAAGGGATCTGTTCATCGTAAGTTCTAAAGAGTCTAGACACTTTCCTCCCTTGGTTTGTACATCGGTCTAGATGTATACACAGACCAACTTTGGAAAATCAAGGCATAGAGATAATAAAAGTCTTTGATGTGAGCAAGAAGCAAAAAGACTCAGACTCTGTGTCAAACATGGCCCTTGCTACCATTCTGGAGGTAGGACCAAGCCCTCAGAATTCCGTGTTGAATGCATTCACCCAACCTCACCTCTAAACTGTGCTGCTTAATTTATAATCCAGTTATGTGCGGTAGTGGGCGATAGCCAGTGAATTAATTTCACTTGCATTTTAGAATCTGGAGATTTATAGCAGCAGGAATTCAACTGAAGAAAATTTCTTATTTTTCAAAATCACTTCACTAATGCCTGTGTAAGTAGAGAGGTTCACAGATTAAAAAACAAATAATTTTAATTAAGTCATGTGGTATAGAACATCTGGCAAAATCACTCTGTCAATCAAAACACAATGGTGAGGGGTAAAAATGGCTTTATAATTTTGAGAGTGTTCTGTAATTGACCCCAAAAGATATGGTCATCATGTGTAGTATGCTTTATATTTGGGGGTGAGTGGTGACCTTTTCAATAGGTATCATAGCATACGCCATTAAATTTTACTATTATTCCAGTGTCAAAACTGGAATTTCTTTCTTAAATTATTAAATTTAAGAAATTTCTTTTTTCGTTTCTTTTTAAATTCTTTTTTTTATTAAAAATTTTTTTTAATATTTTATTTATTTTTGACAGAAAGAGAGCCAGAGCATGAGCGGGGAAGGGGCAGAGAGAGGGAGACACAGAATCCGAAGCAGGCTCCAGGCTCGGAGCTGTCAGCACAGAGCCCGATGCGGGGCTTGAACCCATAGACTGCGAGATCATGCCCTGACCCGAAGTCGGATGCTCAACCAACTGAGCCACCCAGGCACCCCGACTTTTTAAATTATTTCTTTTTCTCATTCTTAAAGACAGTAGCTACTATATGATATGCTTATGCATGTCACGACTAATCTTTATCCTTTTGCCTTTTGTTTAACTTAATATGACCTTAAGAAGTAGTATAAAAGGTTGGACCTTGGTGACCTCCCATGATGCTTCTTTTATGCACTGGGGTAATTTAAAGGCTTCCATTTCCATCCTACTTTACCTATTGTAAGACAGATTTAAATATATTAGTTTTTGGTGACTCAATGAATGCTTACTAAGGTCCAGAATGCGTGGTTTTAAAAAATCCAAGCTTTGTTGGAAAAGAGACCTGGATTCAAATTCCATCTCCTGAATTTACTAATAATAAGCCAGGGCAGGGCATTTGATGCTTCTGAGCCCAGGTTTCCTTGTCTGTAAGATGGAGATAATAAAACATACTTCACAGAGTTGCAAGGTAACGGAGGTAGAACACCTGGCACGTACGAAATGCTCAGTAAGCTGCCGCTCTTACTGCATTATAGGATTCTCAAAAAGTAGGTTATTAGACCCTTGTGCTTATGAGAAAAGAAAGCCTCTAAAATTACAGGATGTGCCTGAGACCAGACAGCTAATATTTAGGGACTAAAGCACGGGAGAGATTTTTCCTGTAAGAAAGGGTCCCTCCTGGCTTCCATTGTGAGTTAAATGACTACTTGACAGCTTCCTCTCTTCTGAAGTTGTGATGTGCCTGGGCTCTGAGGGTTCTCCTGCTTCCATGGTTTGTAAAAGCCTCGTTGAGATGTGGCCACAGACTGCGTCAGTCTAGCTGCACTTTGGTTTTGCCCTCTGTAAACACTGTAAGATGCTTCACTTGGTCTCACCATTTTCTCTTCGTATTCTGACCAAAGAGGTTTGTTTTGGAATGTCGGCAGGCAAATGGCATGGTGACCCTTGCCATCTAAAATCTTCTTGTCAATATATATATATTCAGCCACTGACGAAAATAACCCAGACGAATGTATTACTTTGGACAGAGCATACCCATTTCTCCATAATTTGTAGGTGCTATTTTGTTTATAAATAAAGCTATGTTGTGATAAGGTTACTTGCAATCTTTGATTACTTGAATATGTGTCCCAGCAACAAACATGGGACTTCCGGATGGAGGATGCTAAAAGGAGCTGTTTGCCCTTCTCTAAACTGTTCCTTCATTTATGCATATGGGGTAATAAAGATGTGGAATCTGTCATAGGATGTGCTTGGTCAACTTGGTACCATTTGGAAATACATATTTCATTTGACAGCATTTATTAATCACATATTTTCCCCTCGGAATAACTTGCAGTGTGAAACTGCTTCCATATGTTAGAAATGGGTCTCTCCATTTTGCTGAGGGAGGGGGAACAGAAATATAGTCAAGGTTTTATGACATGTTGAAGATTAATATTGACCAGGCACATGCACAGGTTTAAAATGGTATCTCTTTATTTTAAGTAATTCTCTAGCATTTCTGTACTGCTAAAATTAAAGAGGTGATTCTGACATGAAATACCATATTAGTAAGAAGTCACTCTTCACATAGACTATTAATAAATCAATATGGCTGAAGCGTAGCTTCATACACTGAATTCAGATAAATTTAAGCTCTTCCTCTTCACTAAAGAAACACACTATTTTTAAATTCCTTCCTAGATTCCAAGGACACAGACCGGATGGAGAAGTTTGATTGCGGCTTCTTCTAATTCCAAATCTCTTTTCCTTATTCCTCTTTGTCCTGAGGCTTTGAGCAAGCAGGAAAAAAAGGCTCCTTGTTTTCTTGTTTCCACAAGACTAAATGGATGTTGTTCCCCTGAGAACAAGATGTTGGAGGCCTAGGCCAGAAGAAAGGAGCAAGAACTGCCCACCCAAGGAGCTCACAAGCCCAGAAGGCCCAGACCTCATTCTCTTCTTGGGAATTCACAGAAGCCGGCAGGCGGCCATTCATCGTCACTGAAATGCCCTGCTGGCCCTCGGGCACAGAAATGAGCAGGAATACAGCAATGCCGGCCGCAGATACCTTATTGCATTGATTTAGAGCTAGTTTGGCAGAAGTCAAGGCCAGGTAGCAATTTGTAATCCTTACCAGAAACATTTTGTTCATCATGCTAAAGAAAACTATAAGAGAAAAACTTTCACTTTTCAAATGTATACGACTTGAAGAATTCTCAAGAAAACTGAGAACAAGCCTTTAAATCTATTCATTTTCTTTCCTTCAAGTTTTCATGATCAGTGAACTATTGTGATAAGTCCAAAAGAAAGGATTAGAGGAGATCCTGTAATCAATTCATTTCTTTTAAGTGTTTTTTTTTTTATTGTGGGAAAATATACATAACATTTTACCATTTTAACCATTTAAAATGTACGGTTCAGTGACATTACGTATATTCACACTGATGCGTAACTATTACCACCGTCCATCTTGAGAACTTTTCCATCATCCTAAACTGAAACTCTGTATCCACGAAGTGCTATTTCCCCATGTCTCTCTCCCCAGAGCCTGTGTCACCACACTCTACTTTCTTTTTTTTTTTATTTTATTTTTTATTTTTTTAATTTACATCCAAATTAGTTAGCATATAGTGCAACAATGATTTCAGGAGTAGATTCCTTAGTGCCCCTTACCCATTTAGCCCATCCCCCCTCCCACCACCCCTCCACTAACCTTCTCCATATTTATGAGTCTCTTCTGTTTTGTCTCCCTCCCTGTTTTTATATTATTTTTTCCCTTCCCTTATGTTCATCTGTTTTGTCTCTTAAAGTCCTCATATGAGTGAAGTCATATGATTTTTGTCTTTCTCTGACTGACTCGTTTCACTTAGCATAATACCCGCCAGTTCCATCCACGTAGTTGCAAATGGCAAGATTTCATTCTTTTTGATTGCCGAGTAATACTCCATTGTATATATATACCACATCTTCTTTATCCATTCATCCATCGATGGACATTTGGGCTCTTTCCATACTTTGGCTATTGTTGATAGTGCTGCTGTAAACATGAGGGTGCATATGTAGCACACCTGCATCCCATGGATAAATGCCTAGTAGTGCAGTTGCTGGGTCGTAGAGTAGTTCTATTTTTAGTTTTTTGAGGAACCTCCATATTGTTTTCCAGGGTGGCTGCACCAGCTTGCATTCCCACCAAAGCACACTCTGCTTTCTGACTCTGTGGATCCACCTGCCCTAGGACACTTTGTAGAAGTGGAATCATGCAATCTGTGTCTTTTTGTACCTGACTTACTTCACTTAGCGTATCTTCAAGGTTCATCCATGCTGTAGCATGTATGAAGAATCTCATTCCTTTCTAAGGCTGAATAATATCCCGGTGTATGTATGTAGCACATGTTGGACCTTTTTTTTTTTTTTTTTTTTTAAATCAGCTTTTCTTCATTTGCTTCTTCTCCTTTCTTTGCTCTCAATTGGCTGCATATTTCTCTCTAGCGCCTGGTTCCTTGCTTCTCCACGCTTTTCCCTTCCTCCCTCTTCCTGTTTCTCCTTCCCCTCCCTCGTATACTCATCATTTTCTCTACCTGCTTAATACTAAGATTATTACACAAGTAAATACTCTTTCTGTGAGTATTTTTAAATAAGGTACAACTCAAGTTTATTTTGCCTTAATTTTTTAATGCATTGTAGATACTTTTTATTATGCTGGCCCTTTCTTCATAACATTCTCAAACAAATGTAGAAGTATAGTACCGGCTCTTTGCACTAGCTATTAACTTTGAGTAAGTCACTTCTCTCCTCTGCTTTCAGTTTTCTAGTATGTGAAGATCCATTGCCCTAAGTGGAGTTTAAAGCTCGAACACTCAGTAATTTAGGAATATTAATCACTTGGATGAACTTTTGGGGGAAAAGTATTGATTTACTAAATAAACATTAATAGCCTGCTACGAGCAAAGTAAAAGACAATAACAATATTGTGAATTTAAACCTTAAAATATAAGAAATGTTTACAAAATTAGAAAGACATCGGCACATCTATTATGGGTGTTTTTTGAAGATTTGTTTTCTAAATCTTTATGCTTTTTTTCTCTTTTTATTTGTAGCTAGAGCTTTCTGCAAGTCCCTCAAAATCTACTTTGCTTCATTCTACGATCAAAACAATCACCTCTACTAATTAATTTTAGCGTATTCAATTTTCAGAAAGAAAAATGGCAACTAATACCAAAACTAATCCACACTTGAATCCATACTTCATACATGAAGTTCCTTATGACAAAGTCAGTCTTGTTGAACGAATAGACCCTCATAATCTGTAGCTCTGGTATATGTCTTACTCACACTCAATTTATAAAAACACACATACACATAAATCCTTATCTGTGACTTCATTTCTCTGCAAGTCAACTACAGTTTAACACAGACAGGCCTAGACCAAAATGGTCCTTTTCCATCAAGTCTCCCTGCTTTACTCTTTTTTCTCCAGATGGTAACATACCTTCTTGTCATGAACTACTTCCTTTTATCAGAACAAGAAAGGATTTGGAGCCAATTATTGAAACCAGTCATTACAGATTCCTACTCAAGAGGGACAATCCAGTTACTAAGCTGTCATGTCCGGAGACTTGGTAGTTTCTCTGCATCTGCTGAGGGAAAGGAACTTGTGTCCTGTTAGCTGTGGGTTCTTTTAGGACCTGAAGCCCATTCTGCAGTGATACGAGAGACTTACAAAAATCTTTTCGCTCTGCCGTTCGAGTATATAGGTCAGTTTCCATTTCATCAGTTACAGTTTAGCCTCTGTCTCCTTCTGGCTCAATTCATAGATGCATGTTTCATGCTCTTTGATGGTTTAGTATCAAAAGATATCTTCCGACTATCATCATCTCTTGTCAGTAATCTAGATCTCACTCTTATGACCTCGTGCTTATTTATTGACCATCTACACAGGGTGAGATATCTGATCATTGGGTAGAAGGAATGCAGCTTTTTACTGGATATGAGTATTTACTGCATTTTGAATCCTGCCTTTGGTTATTATGCTAGCTTTACCAATAGATTTCATTAAAAAGCAAGTCACGTGTGAAATTTACCTGGCCTAAATGTTAAGATTTCAAGTCAAGTTAATGATTTAATATAATGAGCACTTTGAGCCAGCACTTTATTCTGAATAGAGTCCCCAGTTTAAATAAAAAAGTGAGTTATATTGGGGCGCCTGGGTGGCTCAGTCGGTTAAGCGGCCGACTTCCGCCCGGGTCATGATCTCGCGATCTGTGAGTTCGAGCCCCGCGTCGGGCTCTGTGCTGACAGCTCAGAGCCTGGAGCCTGTTTCGGATTCTGTGTCTCCCTCTTTCTGACCCTCCCCCGTTCATGCTTTGTCTCTCTCTGTCTCAAAAATAAATAAACGCTAAAAAAAAAAAAAAAAAAAAGTGAGTTATAATAATGACTATTGCTTAGCCTCTGTTTAATTTGGACTTTTTGATACTTCTTATTTATTTTGTTAAAATCTAAATCATCTCTCCAAGGCCATATTGGCCCAGTTCCAAAAGTGGTACATTGCAATCTTTCACACTTCGTGCAGTTTAAGAAACATATATCATGCAAATATTTAAATTTCAGTGAAAACTGCTAGCCCAGTAAACAGGCCACCTGCTCTGATCTGATGTGTTTGCACTGATACTGCTGCATTTTCTTACCTATTGTTTTACAGTTAAATACCCCTTTTGGGAGACATTTGGATGTGGTGAGCGGTTTACATACAGATCAACTGGTGACTCGAATAGCAACACATTTAAAACTGAATGACAAACTGAGTTCAAGGGCCAGCCATCACTCAGATCGTTTGCAGGTACTTAAATGAGCCCACATGAGAGGAAGGAAACTCGGGCTATAGCACAGGCTCTGGAGTTTTTGGGTTAGGATGACATATGACAAAATATGATTTGTTTACCGTTGACATGTAGTGCTGTGAGTGGTTTCCAGTATAAACCCAGTTTACTGCTCCCAAAGAACTTGCACAACACCGTTGAGGAGACAACATCAAAATGAATGAAAGAATTGGGGGCAAACCACAGAATCTTGGTTTTGAAAGGGATCTTGCAGTTGCCCTAGCAGAATTTTCCATCTGAGATGTCTACAGCATCCTCAGGAGATGGCCTTCCATCACACAGCATAAGGGTTAGAATCTATGCTACTGCCAGAGCTTACCAGCCCATGCGCGGCAGCGTAGTGCTGTATGAGCTGCACATGTGCCAAGCCCTTGGTCCTTCACCCCATAGACCAGCCTCTTGGCTTCACCCCCCCAAATGTCGTACAGTTTCAGATTCATCCATGTAGTTATGTGTAACCGCAACTTCCTGCTTTCTACTCCTGGATAACATTCCAGTCTACGGACATACCACAGTTGGCTTATCCATTTACAGGCTTATGTACATTTGAGTGGTTCACATGTTGGAGCTCATAGGTATAAAATCTGCCATGAACATTCTTCTCTAAGCTTTTTGCTTTTCATTCCTCTTGGGAAAATACCTAAGAATGTGATCGGTTATCATAGGGTAGGCGTAGATTTAGCGATAAAAGAAATTGCCGGACTATTTTCCAAAGTGGTCGTATCACTTTACAGCAATACATAGGAGTTCTGATTGCTCTACAGTCTCTGCAACACAGTATCATTGGCATTCTTAATTTTAGCTATTCTAGTGAATGGGAAGTGATATCTGACAGAGGTTTTAATTTACATTTCCCTGATGACTAATTATGTTGAGCATTTTTTGATGTGATTCTTAGACATTTATATGTCCTTTTTCTAAAGTGTCTGACAGATTGTTTGCTTATTTTTTAATCAAATTGTTTATATTGAGTTCTTTACATATTCTGATTACAAGCTTTTTTTCCAGATCTATATATCACAAATGTTTTCTCCCAGTTTCTCTTTAAAAAAATTTTTTTTTAATGTTTATTATTTTGAGAGAGAGACAGACAGAGCACAAGCAGAGGGATGGGCAGAGAGAGAGGAAACACAGAATCTGAAGCAGGCTCCAGGCTCTGAGCTGTCAGCACAGAGCCCTACATGGGGCTTGAACTCACGAATTGTGAGATCATGACCTGAGCCAAAGTCAGAGGTTTAACCAATTGAGCCACCCAGGCACTCATCTCCCAGTTTCTCTTTTCTTGTATTAATGTAATCTTTTAAAAAACAAATATTTTTAATGTTGGTAGTCTAGTTTATCTATTTTTTATGGTTAGTACTTTCTGTGTCTGTAAAAATTACCTGTTCCAATTTATGAAAATATTTTCCCGTGTTTTTCCTCCAGAAGTTTTACAGATTAAGCTTCTGTGTTTTCATATTTCATCTCAAATTAATTTTTGTGTGAGGTGGGTAATGAGGGCTATTTGTTCCAGGGGTATTACAAAAAGTAGTATCTTTTCCTTCTTTGAACTATCTCGATATCTTTGTCAAAAACTGGCCAAAAATGAGTGAGTCAATTTCTGGGCTCCCTCTTCTGTTTCAATAATAAATTTTCTAACTTTATACCAATATTATACCATCTTGATTATTATAAGTTGAAATCCAAAGCATAAGTTATCAAATTTGTTCTTCTTTTTCAAGATTTTAGTTATTTTAGGTCCTTTGCATTTCCTTATAAATTAAAGATTAGCTTGTCAATGAAAAAAGAGTCTGTGGGAATTTTGATTGAGATGGCCTTGACTCTCTAGATCAATTTGGGGAGGGTTAATATCTTAATAAATTGAACCTTCCAATTTATGTATTTAGTTCAATCTTCTGTAGCTTTTCTCTACAATGTTTGTTTTAAGTGTACCGGTCTTGCACATCTTTTGTTAATAACTCCTTTACTATTTTTTTTATAAAAAATGTACTACTAAAAGAATACTTAAAAGTTTTCAACTTCCAATTATTCTTTGCTAATATATAGAAATATGGTTGTTTTTAGTATACTGACTTTGTATGCTGTTATCTGTGATCTTGGTAACTCACTTATTAGTTGTAGTATTTTTTTTTCTTTTAATTGATTCCTAAAGTTTTTCCTATACCAGCTATCATTCATCTGTGAATATAGTTTTACCTCTTTATTTCCAAAATATAAAACTTTTATTTTTTTCTTTTTCTTTCTTAAAAAAAAATTTTTAATGTTTCTTTCTTTCTTTCTTTTTTTTTTTTTTTTAACGTTTATTTGTTTTTGAGACAGAGAGAGACAGAGCATGAACAGGGGAGGGGCAGAGAGAGAGGGAGACACAGAATCGGAAGCAGGCTCCAGGCTCTGAGCCATCGGCCCAGAGCCCGACGTGGGGCTCGAACTCACGGACCCTGAGATCGTGACCTGAGCTGAAGTCGGACGCCTAACCGACTGAGCCACCCAGGCGCCCCAATGTTTATTTATTTCTAAGACAGAGACAGAGCATGAGTGGGGGAGGGGAGAGAGAGAGGGAGACAGAATCAGAAGCAGGCTCCAGGCTCTGAGCTGTCAGCACAGAGCCCAACACGGGGCTCGAACTCACAAACCATGAGATCATGACCTGAGCCGAAGTCAGATGCTCAACCAACTGAGCCACCCAGGCACCCCTATTTCTTTTTCTTAACCTAGTACATTGGCTAAGACCTTCAGTCCTATTCCATAATGTTGAATAGAAGTGACTATAGTGGACATCCTTGCTTGCTTCCCAATCTTCATAGGGAAGTATTAAGTCTTTCACTGACAATGAAAGCACTATACTAGCTGTCAGTTTTTTGAAAATGTTCTTTTTGGGTTGAGGAAGTTCCTTTCTATTCTAAATCCTTTTGGAGTTTTTATGTGAGTGGCTGTTGAATTTTTTTTTTTTTTGGTGTCTTTCTGGCACAGTGTTATTCATAATATTCCTTTATTATCACTCTAATAGCTGTAGGATCTATAATGACACTCTATATCATTCCTGATATTGGTAATGTTTTGGGTTTTTTTTGTAAAAATTAGGAGTTTATTAATTTTATTAATGTTTTCAAAGAAATAGCTTTTGGGAATCAGAGATGAGCAGAATATTTCCTTCTAGTTTTGGTTTTAGGAATAGGAAAAATGAAGGTTTGTTTTGTTTTTGTTTTTTTAAGCCCAAATTCAGAAACATAATTAGGGATGGCTTTGGCCAGTAATGGCTTAAAAATTTTTTTCATACCATAAAATTTACCATCTTACTCATTTTTAAGCACATAGTTCAATAGTGCTAACTGATTCACACTATTGTGCAATCTCTAGAACGTATTCATCTTGCAAAACTGAAACTCTATACCATTAAATAATAACTCCCTATTCCCCCTCCCAGCCCTTGGCAACCCCCATTCTGCTATGTCTCTGAAAATGACTACTCTAGCAATCTCATATGAGTGGAATCATATAGTATTCATCTCTTTGTGACTTGCTTGTTTCATTTAGCATAATGTCCTCAAGATTCATCCATGATGTAGCATGTATCAGAATTTACTTTCTTTTTAAGGCTGAATAATATTTTCAAGAAAATATATATATATATATATATATATATATATATACGTCACATTTTGTTTATTCACTTGTCAATGGAAAGATGTGCTTTCACCTTTTGGCTATTGTAAATAATGCTGCTATGAGCATTGGTGTGCAAGTACCTGTTTGATTCCCTGCTGTCACTTCTTTTGGGGATATACCTGGAAGTAGAATTGCTGGATCACATGGTAATTCTATTTGTAGTGTTTGAGGAATTGCCATACTATTTTCCATCAGATGCACTATTTTCCATTCCCACCAGCAGTGTATAAGAGTTCTAATTTCTCCACATTCTTGCCAACACTTGTTATCTTCTATTTTTTTTTCTTTTGATAGTAGCCATCCTAATGAGTGTGAAGTGGGAAAATGGAGTTTAAACCATTATATATATATATTTCAGATCCTCATAAATGTGCCATCTATTAAGAAAGCTTAGTGGAAAGAATTCCTGCACTGAGTGGGAGCTTGAATATGATCAAATCTAATAGAATATGAGTTCTCTCCTTTCTAGTTATTTTTAAATGGTCTATATTTGTTTCCACCAATTTGTGCCTTTAAATGTGAGTAATGGGGGGGGGGGGCGCCTGGGTGGCTCAGTCGGTTAAGCGGCCGACTTCGGCTCAGGTCATGATTTCGCGGTCCGTGAGTTCAAGCCCCGCGTCGGGTTCTGTGCTGACATCTCAGAGCCTGGAGCCTGTTTCAGATTCTGTGTCTCCCTCTCTCTGGCCCTCCCCGGTTCATGCTCTGTCTCTCTCTGTCTGAAAAATAAATAAACGTTAAAAAAGATTTTTTTTTAAAAAAATGTGAGTAATGGTTTTGTAGATAGAACAAAACTCATTTGAGCCACTTTGAGGTTCCCTTTTGGTGGAAGAAAAACAGAAATATGTGCAGGGTTCCTTCCTCTGATCCTCGTTTATTTAGCCATGTATCACCCAAAAGATGTCATGTTGTCTATGCCATTTCACTGTTTTAGAATCACAAAGAAGGAAAGCTAATACAAATCTATTTTGAGAAGCATAATGTGTGTATCTCACATTATCTTTTCATATAAAAGGCATTATTTCATTGTTTGCCACCACTGCGTTTCCTTTCTCATGGTTGTATCTTCATTCCTTAGCACTTAAGTTTTTTAAGTGTTCTAAATTAAGTATATTCATAAATGTTCACAGAGTATTTTCAAGGGAAATAGTGCATTTGCGGCAATCTAAATATAATTTGTGTTTTATGGTTTAGACTCAGAGCAAATTTGGTCTCACAGTAAACATGCCCCACTTAGCCTTTATATTTATATTTACTAAGTTCAAAGCTAAATTAAGTGCCTTCTGAAACCCTCAAGAGGAGTGTGGCCAAAATACACAGAATGAGGATTAATGCAGCAGGGTCACAATATTATGGAGTCAAATCACTTTTTCTTTCACCCAAAAAGTTGAAAAAGTACCATTAGCTGAGTTCTTATTACTGAATTCCTCAAAAAAGCACATGACAGAAAATAAACTTGGGCAGAAAAACTTGCATTTCTGGTGTCTAATATAGCTCCCAGCTCTTGGTAAAAACTGTACTGAATAAATAAGTGGTTGAGGGCGTTAATCTGTGCTCCTTGACTTGCAGGAAACTGTCTTAATATTAAGAGAAGAATTCATCCTGAAAATGACAGCCAAAATGTGATGTAATAAAGAATAGATCTGGTTTTAGCTCTCCATTCCTTGCACAGAGCTTGAAAAACCCTCTGAATTTCCTAACTGATGGCCATTTGTCTTCGTTATGCTAACGAGGAAACTCAAGGAAGAGGCTGGCCACACCAAAAAGAACAAGGTTGTATAGGGTTGGACCTTCTAGCCCTACTTTCCATTTCCAACCTCCAGAGAGGGAAGAGAGACTGAAGCCAGAGTGCAATCATAGTCACTGATTTAATCAATCATGCAAATGTAGCGAGATCCCATGTGGAAACTCTGGACACCATGCTTACTGGAGCTTCCTGGCTGATGATCTTACTGATGTCTTGAGAGAGTGGGATACCTTGACTCCATGTGCTCAGAAACCCCCGACACTTTGCCTTATGTATCTGTTCAGCTGGCTGTTCATTTGTATCCTTTATAATAAAATGGTAATCATAAGTATAGGGCTTTCTTGAGTTCTGTGAGTCATTCTAGCAAATTTTCAAACCTGGGAGAGTTGTGGGAAGCCTTAAATTTGTAGTCATCCAGGCAGAAACGGAGGTGGCTTGGAGACAACTGAAATTTGTAGCTAGCATTTAAGTGGATCGGTCTCTTGAGACTGAGCCCTTAACTTCTGGAGTCTTCATTAACTCTGGATAATGACAGAATTTAATTAAATTGTAGTACACCCAGTTGGTGTCAGAGCAAGAAAAATCAGAAGGAACACTAATGCATCTTGAATATCTGTAGAGAAGTTTCTCTGATATGGATCAGTAAAAAAAAATTAAACATTGCATCTCAAAAATCATGGATTTTATGAGATAGCTATATATGAGCATGAGCAGGGGAGGGGCAAAGAGAGAGGGGGAGACACAGAATCCAAAGCAGGCTCCAGGCTCTGAGTTGTCAGTGTAGAGCCCAATGCGGGGCTCAAACTCACAAGCTGTGAGATTGTGACCTGAGCTGAAGTTGGACACTTCACCAACTGAGTCACTCAGCTGCCCCTGGATGATATTTACATTTAAACTGGTAGACTGTGAGTAAAGCGGATTACCCTCCAGAATGTTGGTGGGTCTCATCCATCAGCTAAAGGCCTGGATATAAAAAAGACTGACCTGCCCTGAGCAAGAGGGAATTCTGCCAGCAGACCACTTTCAGATTTCAACTGTAATGTTGGTCAGCAATTTGCCTGGGACTCCAGCCTGGTGGCCCACACAGTGCATTTTGGACTTGCCATCTTCCCTAATTGTGTGAGGCAATCTCTTAAAATAAATTTTGATCTCTCTCTATCTATACACACACACACACACACACACACACACACACATCCTAGAGATTCTGTTTTTCTGGAGAACCTTGACTAATACACTACCTCACCTGACTATTGTAAGAATTAAATAAGATAATGTATTGAGAATTGTGTAATTTTTAAAGCATTCTAAACATTTACTTTGTGAATTTTAAAGTATATAAACATAAATATGGTTTATAAAACATAAGTATGGTTAAGTCTACCTCGCACATGTAATATGAACTGAACTTTGTTGAGGCTTTGTAGACATATAAGTTAATGTTTATAAATGTGATCTCAGATCAATGTTATAGATAAATGGATTTGAACTATCACAGAAGAATCTATAAAGACAGCAACAAGTAGGGAGAGAAGCCTACTGGATTCCTGTGCTGGACTGTTTAGCATCTGCTGCTGTAGAATGTAAATACTATGGGGACTGGAAACCATAGTTTAGTTGGCTTGGTTCAACTGATGTACCATGTCTGGCACAGTGCTTTGCATAGTTGTCGTTCAGATAGTTGCTAAACAATAAGTGACTTTTATCTAAATGATCACCCAAAAAGTACAATTTTATAACATAAAGCACTTCAGCATATAGCAGGGAGGGTTAGAAAGTACCTATGTGTTGAATCTGGTTATGCCCTCTGAGGAGTTAAATGCCAATTAATCATGGTCTGTATATTAAAAAGCTGGAACTTTGGTGTGGTTTGGGGGTGGGGGGGGGTAGGCCAAAGCCACAAACTCAGAATGCCTCCATAAACAAATCCATAGCCAGACCTCACTCTCTGAAACCAATCGCTTTGCTTTCTTGGACCTCTGCTGAACTTTGCATAATAGCAAGGTGCCAATGTAGCTTGGAGGAAAAAAAATCAAGGCCACTATACTCAATGAATACTTTTAAACTCCAGAAGAGTAACTGAATGCTACTCAGCAGCATAGCAAACACTGCCCAGTGTCACTTGTCAATTCAGATCTCTAGATGATAGTTCTTGTAGCAGTCAATGCTGTTGAACGCTGTTCTCAATTGCATTCACGTGCTTTACAGCCTTATGGATTGTGGTTTCTGGGGACTGATAATTTGAGACTCAGTTGTGGAAGAATATGGTTGCTTTCAAAATATTCTAGGCAAAAGCTTCAGTCTGAGAAAAAAAAGACTAGACTTCTAGTCTTCTTGGTATTTTGGGAAGTATGTCATCATAATGATTTTTCCAGTCTCCTCTGGGTATGGCCAATAAAGGAAGAGAACATTAAGACAGCCTGCCTTAAATTAAAACCACAGCAGCATAGTATTTTCCACTTTGAAAATTGGGGAAAAATAAAAATAATACCCAATATTACTGAGAATATACCCCTATACTGCTGATTGGAGGGCCAACTGTCAGAAAATAAGCAAACAAACCAACAAAAAAAAACCCACAACAACAAAAATCTTAAAAAAACATATATATCCTTTGACCTCGCAATTCCACCACTAAGAATGTATCCCAAGAAAATAATCTTACCTCTGCAATGATTTATCCATTTGCTTAGGTTAAACACAATGTTGTTTGTAAAAGGGAAAAAATAGAAATAAAATACATGTCTAATCATAGAGAATTGCCTAAAGGAATTTTACTACATCCATTTAAGGAAGAGCATACAACTGCTAAAAACAAGGCTGCAGAGGGGCACCTGGGTGACTCGGTTGAGCACTGGACTCTTGATTTGGGCTCAGGTCATGATTTCAGGGTCATGGGATCAAGCCCAGTGTTGGTCTCCATGCTGAATGTGGAGCCTTCTTGGGATTCTCTCTCTCCCTCTCTCTTTGCCCCTTCTCTGCTTATGCACTCATGCTCTCTCTCTTTCTCAAAAATAAATTTAAATGAATGAATGAATGAATGAATGAATAAATAGCTAAAATAAGGTTGTAGAAGAATATATGCACATGAATGATGACATGGAAATTTGTTCATAATCAATTATTAAATTAAAAAGCAGTTCATACAATGTTATATATAAAATAACTCTATTTTGTTTAAAAATCAAGCAAAAGAGTACGTTGTACATGGGCACAGAAGAAAAGGCTGGAAGACTATGCTAAAGGGTTAAGAACAACACTCTCTGGATGGTGATTTTAACCATCTCCTCTATGCTCCCCCTGGCAAATTTTATATAATAAATATTACATTAGCAATTGGAGTGGGGAAGTAGCTTTAAACATTTCAAACAAAATGAACACCCAACAAAAACCTATGATGGACTAGCGTTTACTAACAGAAGAGCACAACTTTTATAGTGCTATGATTAAACTCTGGCACATTCCAGGACTTTACATGCTAAAGCAGTTAGTTTAAAATGACTTGTTTCAGCCCTGATGATACCGAACGGTCTCAAAAGTTTTTGCTGTTTCCATTTATTATAAAGCATTTTCTACCCCCACTATGGGAAGCCTTGTACAGCATGAAGTCCAGGAACTAATGCAAGAAAGTGGCCTGACACCTTCATGCAAACGTTAGCACACAGGTGCCACCTTGGAAATGGGAGGTTTCAGCCCATTAGCCAGTTCTGTCTATGCCACTAAAATCTAAAACCGTGTCTGTGGAAACGTAAATAAAGAGCTTGCAGCCTAGATCCCTACATAGACAGATCCATCAGTGGTTATTAAGGGCAAGTTAGAAATGTCTGGGGCCAATCCTTAACCTCTGGGGAGTGATGATGTCATCTGTGACAGCACCCTGCCTGTTTTTCAAGTGTCCTTTGCTGTCCGTGCCAGAATGGGTTGGAAAGATCATCTTGTCTATTCATGTCAGCCATCTGCCACTAATTGATGCAGCTGGCTGGGTAGTGGATTTGAAATTTTAAAAAAGACTGATGGTGAAAATGGCTGCCAGGTAGATAGCTTAGTCTGAATGAGTGCCCATCATGTGAAATGTGACACTTTTCACTGTCTTTCTCCAGCTGTTCCTACATCGTAACAGGGAAAGAGCCAAGAATATATTTATTTTTCCCACGAATGAGTGAGTCAGAGATCCAGGCAAAATTAGGCTTCAACTTTAAATCCAAAAGTGTGCCATTAGTGGCAGGACAGGGAAGACAGTTCCAGTGTAACATAAAGCTAATCTCAGCAAATTCCCCTTGTAGCTGATTTAGCCTTCCCTGGATGGGTGTTTTGAATTACACAAATATAGCATACTCTAGAAAAACAACAGTGGCTGGAAGTCTCAGCACATAAGCCTCAGAAGGACAAGTCCAAGGAATAGCATTCTTGATAGTCTCCCATAGTCCTTTAAAAACCAGGAGTGAACCCAAGTTAACTCACCCTTATGCATCAGTATTATGTCTATTCTCAGAGTTAAAAAAAAAATCAAAGATTATAAAGCATCTTCCAACCAGAGATTCCCCAGGCACTTCCCCAGCCTACCATTCCTCCTGGAATGCAAATGGCCAGGTCACAGAATGCGTTAGCCTGGCTGACTCACCTTGCTGTCGCTGGTCTTCTGGAAGCTTCAGTTTACAGGTATAAAAACTGTTAAACAGGTGCCTGCTGTCTTTTCTCTGTGCAGTAGACATGGTGCTGGCAATACGGCTGTGGTTCCAGTATCACTAGGACATTTCCTTCCCCTGGTTAGTCACCTAAAATGGTCTTCACCAGACACCCAGAGCCACAGAGGTACATGCAGATCCTGTCCTTGAGTGTAAAGCATTTACTTCTCTAATAAACTTCCAAGTGTTTTCTAGTCATGATCCTTGAAATAAATATTGACCAATATAACTTCCCCTACATACAAAGATGCCAATTCACTTGGATAAAAGCACAGCTTAATTCGTCTTTCATTTCAAAGTACTTTGAAGCTTTCCCCTTTACAGTGTAAAATCCTACAAAGTAACTATTTCTAACCAATTACAGTTTTGGCAATGTTTTGATCCATCTGCTGACGCGAAACCTAATGCCTCTAGTATTTCGAGAGGACTGCTAGAATAAGATACACAAAATTTAAAAAGTGCTGCTGAGTTAAATCCAGTGATTTCCAAGCCTGGTCTGAGTTACCCTCTGTGACAGCTGAAAGTGAACAGTTCTTAAAGGAAGCTGAAGGAGGAGGGGCCGAGGGAGCTAGGCTGATTAGCATAAAGAGGCAGGCAAGAAATGGCATTGGAGTTGCTTTGAATAATAGTGACCAAAGCAGGGATTCTAAAAAGATGCCCTGATGTTATAGTCACCACGTTTCTGACTTGTGCTACTTTGTAATTAGAACAAAAGCTCAAGGCAGGGGTTTATACTGCATGGATGTTCATTTGCACATGCAACATCTGAAGGGTATAAGCGGAACTGGTAATGAGCTCATGGAAATATACTGCTGGGACTTTCAGTTTCTGTAAACACCTCTGAGTCTTCAGAAGGGGGCAGTTATAGAGCAGCCTGCCTGCCAACGCAACTATTTGGAGTTCTGGAAGACAAATAAACACATAAAACATTATCTTCCCAGAAATCTACCTCTGATTCCCTTTAGACTCTCCATGTCTACTTCTAGGTCACAAAACAAAGAGATTTCCAGTGGTTTCTTGTGTTGAAATAGCATATTTCATTGAAATATTCATTGAAATAATAGCATAGTTAATTTCTGTTTAAAAACAAACCCTAAACACCTTTCATTTAACTCAGAAGCTGTTACCCCTGAAATTGTAATGAACGTTACTAGATGCTGCCCTTCAAGATTCCACAGCTCTTTGTAGATTCTGAACGGAGGTGGTGGGCCAGGATGAAGGAGAAAGGCAGAGTGCTTAGCCTCAAAGTCTGAGCTCCACAGCTTCCTGGGCGCACTTGGAAATTGGTGCTAAGTTTGAAACCCTAACTAGAAGGTTACCTCTTTGCCAGATCTGGATGGGTGTTCTCCTTCCACTTTGAGGCGATGAACAATTCCCCAAACATACTCTGACTTATAAAAACCCTTGTGATATGTGTGATTGTTCTTTCATAATTACCATGACTTATTAAACCACCTTTATTATTTTAATAGTCTACCTGTTTTGGGCCCCTCACAGTACAACAGGTTATAGAAGTATTTAGCTACTTTGAAAGAGATTCCAATTGTTAGAGAAACATAGTTTCTGCTTTAACGGTTGGCATTTATCTCCTGCTTCACAGCAGTCATGGCAGAAGGCTGAAGCATTTTCTTCCAGAGTGACATAAAGCTATCAACATTCTATCAAGTTACGGACCTCACTGATAAGCATATTATTATATAGTAAGTCAAATAACCCATAAAACTGTAAGTCAGCCCTTGAGAGAAATGGATTCTTTTAAAAAAAAGTTTTATAGTGAGAAATTTAAATATATATATATATGTGTGTGTATATATATATGTGTATATATATATGTGTATATATATATGTATATATATACACATATATATGAATTATATATATATATGTGTGTGTATATATGTATATATACATATATACACACACATATATATATATATGAATAGGTAGAAAGAATAGCATAATAAGCCCTATGTGCCCATCACTTGGATTTAATCATTATCAATAATTTCAAAACATTTTTACATTTTGTTCAAACTGGACCCAAAGGTCTACACATGGTCTTTGGTTGATATGTCTCATAAGTCTTTTTCACTGTGTAGGATTCTGAGAGAAAATATTGCATGGGGATTAATATCTTACATTTACCCTGATCTATGTCTGATTTTTCAAGGAAGCCCCTAGACGCCTCCATTCTTCTTACGCTTGGATGTAAAGCTGGGGAGAAGGGGGAAAAGGAATGGTCAGCTGACCACAGAGGCTAAAACAGCCAGCCTTCTAGCCCTGGTGCTCCATTAGTGGACTGTGTAACCTTGAACTAGGTACTTAACATCTCTGAGTTTGTGTCTTCATTTGTCAAATGAAACAAATGTTTGGTAAACAATGCAAGAGGTTATTCAATACTTATTCTGTGAATATAAAGACTTGAGAAAATAAGGACATTCCTGTTTTGTCTTTGGCTATAGCTTGAGGAGAAAGAAATAGATTTAAAACAAAAAATATGAGTAGGATTTGGGAGTGTATCTGAAAATCTAGGCCCTTGATTTTCCAACCTGGCTGAGCACTGTAATTACTCTGGGAATGTCATAGAGATTCCTGACTCCCAGCTGCAGTGTTGGAGGTACGGGTGGTGTCTGAAATATATATATATATGCATACATATATATATTTAAACATGGTTTATATTTTATATAAATATATGATTTTTTTTAGATGGAATATGTATAAAGTCCTCTTGTCCAGGTAAACATGCATAACCTGCTTAAATAGTCTGCTTTGCTCATTCTTTCATTCATTATATCTCTCCTGAGGCCTGATGACACCAAAAACAAGAATGCTTTAAACTTAGTTTCCAGTGCCACAACATTAGGGAATAGGGACAATCCCCAGGGAGACTTACTGCCTGGTTCCTCTATGTCCCACTGTTGTGCATTATTGAGTCAGCCCTGGGCAGTGACCCTGTGGTTGATTACTTGAGTTACAGAGACTCCTGGGTTCTTACACAGCATATCGAGTCACATTTCTGCTCTGGGAGGAGACTCTGTTTTGACTCACCAATTTCCACTGGAAAAAAGCCAGGATAGCTGAAAGTATGTAATAAGAATATGTAAAATAATATCAGCTCTATCAGCCATAGTTAGAATCAGTTATAATAAGCCACACCCTTATTTTTCAGAAACACTACCAAGTTAGTAGCTCATAATGGGCATATTATACTTTGCTCTTTGCTTGTAAATAAAAGCAAAGAGTCAGAGTGTAGAAAGTGAAGTCTGGTTGGGTCAAAAAACAAGTGAATAATATTTGGCATTTTTTACTTGCAATTTGATTAAAGATGAGTTAGAATTTCTATGAAACTCGAGCTTATTCCCTTACCAACTCGCTGTGATGTCAAAAAGACGCCACTGTTGAATGGCATGTTACAGGTAAATAATTGATCTTCTCAACGACTGCGTTTGGGATGGATACTGGGAAAAATGATATTTTATGATTAGAACTTATAGCTCAGAAAGCATAGTGCTTGGTTAAATAATATGAATGGTCCTAAGTTTATAGGCAAGTTTTCTTTTTTCAGTTGAACCATATTTAAGAAGCAGGAACATATGCCTTGGACATTAGTATGCAAATGAGTTATTTAATTAATAACCTGCCTTGTTTCAAAAGTCTACTCTTCGAAAGTGTTCAGAGTGCTTTGAATGACAAGTATAAGTAAAAAGCAGCAGTATTACATTTATCACTCTTATCCTCAAAGAATAGGATAAAAGACCCCTAACATGCAAACATGAAAACCATGAAGCCCTGGCCAGAGCCTCACTACAACCCCCAAAGCACTGCAGGGATTATTACATGGCCATTTTAGTTCAATACTCATGAACTAGTGTTACGACTTTAGAATTTCTATTGATTTTAAATAACAGATCCTCTGCTCCTTTATAACATTCCATGGTAGATTTTTTTTTTAAGATCACGCTTCCTTCCATCAAAGACATTGTGGACGAGAATGTAGAGTTTCAGGCTCTCACAATGGCTTATGTAACATGCTTATCATAAAGCTCATCAAGGCAGGCTTTTGTGGCTGTCTAGAGTTGTGTTACTCTAAGTCACTGTATGTTTTTAGCTCAAAGAATTTCTCAGGTAGCACAGTTGGCTGGATTCCCATAACTGCTATTTGTTAAAACATGGGAGATGCAAATGGCTGTATTAGAGGTTGTTCTGCTTGAACGCTTGTTCCTCTCTACGAATTGAGGAGGCGACACTGGCATAGCATCAAACTGCTTACCTATTCAAGGTGCTCACACTCTGAAATTGCCACCATTGATCTTTAATCCATTGAACATCAACATTCGGGTCTTGGTTATCAGAAATATTGCCTCACTCCATAAACCTTGCCTTGGCATTTGAAGCAAAATTAATTTTGGCCCTTTCACAGATGAGCCTCAGATCTGGCTGCAACAGGGCTCCCTCTGGAGGTCAGCAGAGACCAAGGTCAGTTAGCAAAATAGCCTTGGCCTCAGCACAAAATAAACCCATGTCTTTAGAATGGGGTCTTGTATTAGTGAGCTCAGGAAATGCTTGTCTGTGTCTGAAGTTGTAGGAAAGTTACCTGATTATTCTCCTACGGGTGAAATTTGATTGTTGCTATGTGCTGGTATTTAATCTCTGTAGCTGTACATTTTTTCTGTCTTTATAGCCAAAGTGAAAACAAGACAAAATAAAACCAAAGGGCAGAAAAATGCAGAGTTTTATTTTGTTTGTTTTAAGTGGCAAGGAAACTGGAGTACGGTGGTTCTGGTTCCATAATGTCCACCATCTGGGTAGGATCAAATGATCCTACAGAATCTGAATTCCACCTAAAAGTGTTTGAAGTATATGGGCATGGGGTCAATGGGTTTGCAGCAAAACTGAACTCTTTGAAGGTAAACACTCATTAACTGGGATCATTTCCAAAATAAAGCAAATTAACTTGCACCAGACCAAACTTTTGTTACTTGATATGAATTTACATTCACAGGAATAAAATAATCACCGAACTATGTTTTTCCCTCCCTACCTCCTTCATACCTTCCTTCTTCCATTAGTTTGTTTGTTGGTTCCTTCCTTCCATTCTTCTTTTTCCTTCTCTCTATTTCTCCTTTCACTCATTTTCTTTTATGTTAATTAAATGGAGTATAATGTATTATACTCCATAATATACGTCTGGAATCTGCTTCAAAATAATTTGAGTGAGGGAGATATGGAGGGTACAGACAAAATAAGACTTGCCATAAATTGTACTGTATTTTAACTAGTGGTTATAGGGGAGAGGTGACTGAAGAAAACAAAGTCACTTCCCTTTCTTCAAATAAGGCTAAAATTTGAAAAATGTATTTTTTGTTCAGTAAAAACAGGAATAGAATCCCAATGTCCTAAGCCATAAAGGATCAGTTCCACTGAAAAGTGTACAGTGGGGACTCAAAATTTTAAAAACATTTGGGGACAGGGAATATTGGCTTTCTGTTAATTGGCAAGCGTTCCAGTGGGACTCTGTTTTTGTTGGGATGTATTATGTTGTGTGTACACATATATGGACCAGAGTCTCTGCTGAGTCTATAAGGTTTAGGAAAAAATGGTTGATAAAATCTTGGTTTTTGTCAATTTATCTCAATAAAAGCCTATTGGAATTCCCCACCCCCTGCTCATAAAAAAGACTTGCCATAAATTGATATTTATTAAAACTAAGTGAACACATGAGACATATTATTCCTTCATTTATATATTCCTACATATATATTTTTTTTTAATTTCCATGATTAAAAATTTTAAATATAGTTACTTTTAATGAACCTGATTGAAGGAATACAAGGAATGGGCAATGTGATTTATTAGGACGTGGAGAGAAGCTCTCCACATTTCTTTTCCTATTTCACTTTTTACTCTCTATATTATAAAACATATACAAAGATGGGAAATGTTAACATTCATACTGTATTTGTGGAGCAGCACATGAACACAATTTATAAGCAAACAAACAAACCCACATTGGGCTACACTCGGAAACATCTGCTATTGACAAAGGGGCATGATCATTAAGCTCAGAGAGACCTCTGTGGCAGAGGAGAGCCACGTAAGGCTGGGCCTTACATGAAGATGCCACACTCATTTTTAAATAGAACCAGATGGTCATTTTACTCACTACTTCTCAACCGTACAGATGTTCCCTTCTACACCACTTAAAAAAATTTATTACTATTTTATTTTTAAACTTCCGATTAAAAAAGCAATTAGGTTGTGTGTTATGGGGCCGCTGTAACAAAGTATCATAAACTGATGGCTTATA
The DNA here is from genome assembly GCF_028018385.1 of Neofelis nebulosa. Classification (NCBI taxonomy): domain Eukaryota; kingdom Metazoa; phylum Chordata; class Mammalia; order Carnivora; family Felidae; genus Neofelis; species Neofelis nebulosa. The sequence continues at coordinate 29,354,141 of NC_080782.1, forward strand.
AACAACTGAAATTCATTTCTCACAGTTCTGGAGCCTGGAAATCCAAGATCAGGGTGCCAGCATGGTGGGGTTCTGGTGAGGGCTCTCTTCTGGCCTGCAGGCTGCTGACTTCTCTCTGTTTCCTCACACAGTGGGAACAAGGTGAGAGACCTCTCTGGAGTCCCTTTTATGAGGGCACTAATTCCATTCAGGAGGATTCCTTCCTCATGACCTAATCACCTCCTAGAGGCTCCACCTAGCACCATCATATTGGAGGTTACGATTTCAATATCTGAATTTGGGTTTGGGGAGGACACAAACATTCACTCCGGAACAGGTTGTATTTTCAAGAATGGGAGAGGTTTTAATATAAATTCAGCTCCTTGGCAGGGCATTGGAGAAAAGGTATCTAGGAACTCGTTACATTCCCAAATATATGACTTCAGAGGCCTGCTCATGATAGTCAATAAATATTGACTGTTGGACTACAACCACTTCTTGCCTCCCAAACCACACACACACACACACACACACACATACACACTCCTTATCTCTCTGGCATTCATGACTGGCATGTGAGGATCAGGTTTTGTAGCTCAGACATTGATATGTAGCTTCAAATAACAACAGCACCTAGTGAGCTGTAGGGTGGGGACTCTCTGAACAGTTGTGTCAGAACCAGGGCCACCAAAGCCACTCCTTTGTTGCACAGTGAGGACCCAAAGCGACTGAGGTTGAAGAAGATGGAAGGGTCAGAATACAGGATCCTGCTCATTGTCTCAGGGGTCCAGTTGGGTAAATCAAGAAAGAATCAACCTTCTACTTCTGATCTTTTAAATTGTTTCTCAATTCAGAGGAGCTTGAAGCTCTCTCAGGAACTCTGCAGTCTAGCTAGACTTAAGTGTTATTGGTACAATTAAATAAAACTCCTGGTATGCTTTCTTGTATATTACATACATCAGCTGCCAGCAAACATACACTTCTTCACTGTCAGCTTTCCAAAGTAAGCCCATGTAGATAATCAATCCTAAAAAACATTTAAAGAAGACAATAGAGAAAGGAACTTTTAAACTTACTTACAAAAAAGACTAATTAAAATAACAACCTGAGCACACACTTCAAAATCCATTCAGAAAATATGAAAAGTCATACAAAGGGGTAAGTAAAAATATAGGTGATGCTCATTAAAGTGTCACCTTTATTGGGGCGCCTGGGTGGCGCAGTCGGTTAAGCGGCCGACTTCAGCCAGGTCACGATCTCGCGGTACGGTCCGTGAGTTCGAGCCCCGCGTCAGGCTCTGGGCTGATGGCTCAGAGCCTGGAGCCTGTTTCCGATTCTGTGTCTCCCTCTCTCTCTGCCCCTCCCCCGTTCATGCTATGTCTCTCTCTGTCCCAAAAATAAATAAAAAACGTTGAAAAAAAAAAATTTTAAAGTGTCACCTTTATGTACATGCCATCATTGGATGAAAAATTATGAGGACTTCTAAGAAGATTTAAAAAGGGGGGGGGTGGAATCTGAACAATAGAGTGGAATAAACCATAGTAAGAGAAATCTGGCATCAATAAAGATGAGCAACACGGACAACCAGCATGTATTAACGAGAAAACTGCATGTGGAAGAGTAATGTTTATCCACAGGATAAATCCTGATAATTTAAGAATGTAGTTTATCTGCTTGGAAAAGTCTTCTAAACAGGGCCCAGAAAGAGAAGTAGAGCTGAAAGTAACCTAAGACCGTCCCCTTTCCCCTTCCACCCAGAAAGAGACTGGAAAGAAATGTACTGAAGCCTTCCATAGCCAAAGTCCTCCTTTGTGGTAATTGGAGGATATCTTCAGGCTGCCTGTCTGCTTTATATCCATGAACCCAAAAGACTGTCAATACAACCAGGGCACTTATACAAAGCATGCAGTCAACCCCTAGGAGAAGTCTGCTGGGGAAAAACGACTCACACACCTACAGAGGAAAATCATGCTAAGTCTCCATACAAGTCAACCTAAACCTTCACTCATAAATGTGACTGACCAATGTAAGATCATTAGATATTTGAGGAAAACCAATAAAAGTAAGGAAAAGGACCAGATGAGCAAACAGAATAGATGACCTTGGAAAAACGAAATAGAAATAATGCAGGAAATGAAAGAGAACTTAAAAAAATAATTTGTTAGTGTCCTTAGAACAGAAAGGATATTACGTCCATAATATATGAACAGGTTGCCATCACAAACTGAGTTGCCAGGACACTAGAAAAATTCTTGGTAATTAAAAATATGATTGCCCAAAAAACCCCACACCTCAATTAAAAAGTGAACTAAATAATGAACCTGATTAAAGATAGAATTAGTCATATAGAAGATAAAGTAACGGAAATTTCGAGAACATAGAGCAAAATGACAAAAAATTTTGAACAAGTTGAAACATGAAAAGTCTGTTTAGGAGGTCCATGTACTCCTCCACTGACTAGCTGTGACCTTGGGCAAGTTGCATAACACTAACACCCAGCGTTAAGTGTGTGTTTACTGTTTTCCAGCAGTGTTTTAAGTCCTTACACATGTTAACCCATCTAATCCCCTCAGCAGTCCTCTGTAGGCTGTCCTTCCGTTTGCCATCATCTACTACTACATCCTTGATTTGAGGAGCTGGATGTTCTGTAGTACTTTCACCTGATAAATTAATTTCTTTATAAAGTACCAAATAAGGGACATAGAAGAGTCCACAACCTACCATTCATCCTCTCTTTTCAAATATTGGCCAGGGACCCCCTCTCTGCCTCCCTGCAAATATTGTTGCATCTGTGGTAGAGTCAAAATACACAAGCAGCCAGTCATAAAGCCAAGAAGTGTTGGAGGCAAGAAGCCATGCCAAAGAGGCAGTGGTGATGTGTGGACATGTGGTTTTTCCCTAAACAGGGCTTCAAATAATATTGAATTAACAAGCAACCTTTAAAAAAAAAGAGAGACCTGTAGATTTTATACAAAATTCTAAATTTCAGGTTCTTGTGACAAAACTGGAAGATTTGGTCCCTCTTCAAAAAAGGTAACGAGTGTGTTAGTTAGGATAGACTGTTGTAATAACTAGCCTCTAAGGGCGCCTGGGTGGCTCAGTCAGTTAAACCTCTGACTTCGGCTCAGGTCATGATCTCACGGTTTGTGAGTTCGAGCCCCACGTCGTGCTCTGTGCTGACAGCTCAGACCTGGAGCCTGCTTTAGATTCCGTGTCTCCCACTCTCTCTGCCCCTCCCTCACTTGTGCTCTGTCTCTCAAAAAAAATAAACATTAAAAAAATTTTTTAAATAATAATAAATAGACTCTAAAATGCAGTGCCTCAAAGAAGATAGAATTTTTTCTTTTATAATAGTCCAGTGATGATCAAGAGGTCCAGACTAGGTAGGTGGCTTTCCCTGAGATCATCCAGGATCTCTGGTGGCTTCTATTTTGTTGTTCCAGAAGAAACATTTTCATTTACCATCTTTGATTTTAGAAAAGACTACTTTCACAAGAAAACAAATCCCTTGCCTTCTATACGTATTCCAATATCGAATGAATCAAGGCCAATTTAAAATCTCCTGCACCTTGCAGATGATGGATAGATATTTCAAAGCACTTTTATAAAGCACTGTTTTGAAAATGATAAAGATGTGACAAAACAAAACAAAAACTAACAAAACTTCTCTACAGACCATCATACATGACCTATAATGATGTGGATGGTACTAACAAAGAGAGAAAATATGCAATGCTCCTTCTTCATTAGTACAGGAGTACCAATTAAGTATCTGTACTTAACTGCAAAGTCAATCACCTTGTCCCTTCATTTTTCATTCGCTCTGTAGCAGACATAGTTGAATGCCTGCCCAGCAGCGATTTCCTCCCTCCTTGATGTTGACAGAACTGACATTGTGCAGCTATGTGCTTCAGGAGAAGAGGGCCTCATCCCTGTCATCATGGATTGGTCTAAATCATCACGTAGACCCCACTCTCCTTGCATTAAAGATTTCCAAGAAAATAATTTGTATCATGTCACATGGCTTTTACAACAAACAGGAAAAATACTGAGAAAAACCTCCTGGGTGGCTCAGTCGGTTCAGCATCTGACTTCAGCTCCGGTCATGATCTTGTGGTTCATGAGTTGGAGCCCCCACATCGGGCTCTCTGCTGTCAGCACAGAGCCCCCTTTGGATCCTCTGTCTCCCTCTCTCTCTGTCCCTTCCCCAGTTGCACACGCAAACACACTCTCTCTTTCTCTCTGTCAAAAAAAAAAAAACATTAAAAAAAATGAAGTATTTAGTATCATAATTTCCAGGAGGGAGAGAAGTCATTCCATCAACACTGACTGGCTCGGTGCCATCCCTGCAGCTGCCTCACCTTCCACTCTAACAATGCTCAGAGCAGCAGGACACTTGTCTTTGGAAACCACACTTTGCCAATATCAACACAATACTTGCTCGGCTCCACCTTTCTGCATCTCCCTTCCTCTTCTTAATATTGCACTGAGTAGTCACTGGTACAGGAATCTGTAGCCAACAAAGACACATCAGGGCTTTTCATACTCTGTGCTCTCTCCCTGAGCTGCTCTTCCTCTTGCCTCTTCATTTTTCAAGCATCAACATCAAGCATATTCTGGGTGAAAGATTCCGTGGCCCCACCGTCTTCAGAATAGAGTCAACCATACTCTCTTCTGGGCTGGACCTATATTTTGGCTATATTTCTCTTATCGTATAATGCGTATTTCCTGATAATTCTCCATACACATATGTTTCTTCCCACTAAGATATGAGTGAATTGGGCTGAATATATGGTACTTTTAAATAGGAATAAAAGGCAGAAAGGAAAGGAGATGATAAGAAAAAAGAGAGGGAAAGATGGAGGAAGGGAAGAAAGAGAAGTGTTATGGTTTCTTTCTTTTTTCTCAATGAGACCATGATGAAATAACCAACTTGTGTCATGTTTAGATCCTAGCAGATGGTTCCCCAAACTGGGAAAATTTCTGCTCCATTCATGGTTAAGAAACAAAATGGAAAACACTGAAGCCAATTTTTAAAAATATTTATTTGGGGGGTGCCTGGGTGGCTCAGTTGGTTAAGCGTCCAACCTCGGCTCAGGTCATGATCTCGCAGTCTGTGAGTTCGAGCCCCGCGTCGGGCTCTGTGCTGACAGCTCAGAGCCTGGAGCCTGTTTCAGATTCTGTGTCTCCCTCTCTCTCTGACCTTCCCCCATTCATGCTCTGTCTCTCTCTGTCTCAAAAGTAAATAAACATTAGAAAAAATAAAAAAATATTTATTTGGGAAACATAGATTCATTAAGTGATTGACATCCATAATAAATAGAAAGAATAAAGTGCTACTGACCTAAGAACCAAAGACAGGCTTTTATACCATTAAATGAGATCAAGATCATAACATTGGAAGGTCTCTGAAATCAGGCAGGCCTGCTGGAATCTGGGCTTCACCCTGTGCTAACCGTATGACCTTGAGCAACTTCCCATCTTCTAGCTTCCAGTTCTGCATCACACAAAATGAATACAATAACACCGATCTTATATGATTAATATGCAGTTTGCATTAAATGAGATAACTGTACCTAGCTCAATGCTGGGCACAAGCCAATTAGATGTTTAGATGTCAGCATCTTTTTATACATGGAAAGTACTGACTAGAATATATATATATATTTCTTACCATGAATATATATATAATGTTCTGGTTTGTTTAGGATGAGTCAACTCTCTATAGAATGACCATTCTTGGACAAATTGATAAATTTGAGTTACCTAATTTGAGGCCTGTGGAACGCAGGGGTCTCAAGAAGAGAACATCAAGATGTTCTGTGGACAGGGAACACGTCTAGTTCAACTTTGGGTCCCAAGAATGGAGCACAGAGCCTGGCACACCCTAGATGGCAATGAGTTTCATTGGAAGAACGAATTCATGAAATCACTCTCAAGGTCTCATCTGAGCCATATTGCTAAAATTTATATCAACATAAGATCCCAGAACTCCTGGCAGGATCTTTCTTTGTAACATGTTTTTAAAACCTGCATAACATCAAACAGAAAAGAAGTAGGGTTTCATTCTTCTTTGACTTTCCTCGCATTGCCATTTTCTCTCAGTGCAAGGAAACCTTTTTCAGCTCCATGGCTGAGAAACAGCCAACCTTTCAGCTGTAAGAATTTTCCAGATGCATGTGAGAGGTTCATTAGAAACCTTCTCCACTCTCGCCCTCAAAAAACCCCCAAAACACAAACCAATAAGCAAACCAACAAGCCAACAAACAAACAAAAACAGATATTTTTCTTTCTCTTTTTCCCGACCCTGTTATTATGGGTTGTGAACTGCAATGTTTAAAATTACATCATTCTTATGATTTATGAAGTTCTAAATAAAATACTGTTTACAAATGCACAAAGCACAAAAGATGTTAACTAGATATGATGGAAAGATGGAGATAGCTGCCCAGTCTGAACTGAAGAAGAGCACCCCACTGGGAGTCAGCTAACATGATTTATTTTGTCAGCATTTGGCAGACCCAGTAAATTACAAACATAGCAGATACCAAGTGGAATTATCTACAATGCATTTCAGAGGGCCAGCTGCGCTTGGTATAAGAAATAATATTTCATTTAAGGGAATTAGTATTATGAAATAGAGTTAAGTATGTAAGTGGGAGCTGTCTAAAAATTATTTTATAAAAATACTTGGTTTTCCCTCTTTGAAGCTCATTTGAAACAAACTTTATAAACTTCATTTTGAGTTTAAAAGGAGGCAAGCATTTTGTAGTTTAAAGACACTAAGACTGACAGAAAATTAAGATACCTGAATTGTCTAGCAGTACACGGCAGAGATTTCTGAAAGTCTTTGTGTGGTTTGGGAAGCTGGTTCACAGCCTGGAGTCAACCTGGTGTTATACCCGCGGGCAAAAAGAAGTCATTAAAGTCATGAAAAAAGTGATGTCCTCCAACCTGCAATGTGGCATAAAGCCTAGTTCACCACAGCCAGCTGGTGAACAGTCCTGGGATGATTTCAAAATGGCAATCTACACGTCTTACTTTCTTCCCTTTGCTATGAACTCCTTCCTGGGTCAGAGACCGGACACAAGGACAGATGTGTAGGCTCAGTGAGGACCAGTCAGGCGTGAGACAAAAACAATGGAGTGACTCAGAAGTGAACTAGATGCCTCACTCCACCGCTAGAGGGTGGTGTGCAGAGTGATACAAGAGAAAGACTGGGGAGACTTCTTAAAGAGATCTTGGAGTGTTAGAGTTGGAAGCCTTGTTCTTTCCACATCCTCACACTCTTGAGAAAGGGGAGCACTTGCCATGGTTTCCTATAAAGAGGATCCCCAGAGAATTGCCTGTGAAGTTCAGGGATACATCTGAACATAGAGACTGGTACCAGCAGAACCCGTGGGCACGTCCAGAGCTGCCAGGGCACGGGCAGAAGACACCAGCGGGCTTTGGACACAAGCAGTGGGATCAGAAAGAGGGCAGAACAAGCCAGGAATGGCCACAAATTACCCCCCAGTGTTCCACAGAGCCAAGACGGTTCTAATAGGGAGTCTAAGCTTCCCAGGGCCCCGGAGGTCCAATAAGATGGTTGGAAGCGCAGGTCAGCTGGCTCCGCAAATCCTCTTTGCCCAGACACACAGGAAGCAAAGGTTCCAGGACCACGCTTAGTCTCGGCAAGAGGGACCCCCGTCCTGGACCCCATCTTTACAGGGCTCTGCTGATCACCAACAAGTGCATTTGCTGAAGAATACATGGTGCTGCTGCCACTCAGGATCCAAGGTCAGAGGCGGCACAGACCAATGTAAAACCCTAAATATTTGCTCTCCGACTGACACTATTCAGGCCCCAGGGAAAGCTTCTCCATTCCCTTAGATCCTCTAAACAAAAGGCAATTGTGTCCAAAGCCCAGAGTTTTGTGGACTGCGCTTGTGTCGATGCTGCTTGGGAGCATGGGGAGGATTTCAGCCATGTATTTGGTGACAACACTTTGGGGAGGAAAAAGCCAAATTAATTAACTTGTAAATCCTTCCTCTCAAATAGTGTGAATTCAGAAGTGTCTTTTATAATGAAATAGCAATTCCCTTATGGTGCCAACTGTCCGTTTTCTTTGTTCCCTTTATTTTATTTTTTGTACTTGCAGAGGTGCTCATGCATTTGCCCACTATTTTCTTTTTTTTTTTTGAATGAAAAATAAAATACATACATATATATATATATATATATATATATATATATATGCATATACAGTTAATGGATCACGTTTCCTGAAAATACTACATTCAATTAAGTCACAATTACCCAGAAAAACCAAAGAGATATAATAACTGGCTTATTTATTTATTTTTAAGCATCCCATTTTTATTTATTTTATTTTTATTATTATTTTCTTATATAATTATTGTCAAATTGGTTTCCATACACTACCCAGTGCTCACGATTTTCAACAGTTAACCTGGTATCTGAGAACTAGCTACAGTATTATTCATATTATCCTTACGTGCATGTATAGTGTAGGTCTAGTGTAACAGGCATGAAGCGCAATCACTTTCCTTTATATTGGCAATTTCATGGGCATTCAATGCTAGAATTACAAATAGTTCTGTTTCTATAAAAATATTTACTAAGAATTAAAATTTTGAAATTTATAGTGTCAATGAATCACTTTGCTATAAAATTTTGTGACAAAATGAATTGATATTCATTGTACTGTGTAGTTTGCCGTTTAATCTTAATAGATAATTTAAATATTTAAAAAAATTTTTTAAGTTGACTTATTTTTTCGAGAGAGACAGAGGGAGTGAGCGGGGGAGGGGCAGAGAGAGAGGGAGGGAGGGAATCCCAAGCAGGCTCTGCACTGTCAGCATGGAGCCTATGTGGGGCTCAAACACACAAACCGCGAGATCATGACCTGAGCCGAAACCAAGAGTTGGACGCCTAACCCACTGAGCCACCCAGGCGTCCCAATGATTTTAAATATTTTAGAAGAAATCTTACTTACTTAACAATCTAGGCAAAACAATTTTATTTGTTTACACTTACTTTAAATTTTCTTAAAACCTTACCCAAATTTTATAGTTTGGATATAGTTACAGTTTACTTTTTAATTCATGTGTTCATTAGTGAACACAAGAAAACAAGTTATATATGAAAATTTTGATTATATCACCAAAATTAGTGACTTTACTTGAAATGATGGCCAAAAATTTGGATTCCAGGAAACCAATATATACTAATTTCTGAACTATTACTCATCCAAACATTGCCATCCCATCAAGAGAATGCTCTGGCATGTGCAATACAAATTAAACTCAGTTGTAGTCAAGTGATATTTTGCTAACTCTCAGCTTTATATATATTTTTCTGATGTGTCCTTACAAAGTATATATTTCAAGTTAGGAGGATAGAACGTATTTCATTTAGCAATTTATTGATCTGATTTATAACTTTTAAATATATAGACTTAAGATATGTGGACCTCCATTTGCCTCGAGCCCTAAAAAGGTTGGGTAATTGGGGTGCCTGGGTGGCTCAGTTTGTTGGGCATCCAACTTTGGCTCAGGTCATGATCTCACCGTTCATGAATTCAAGCCCTGCATCGGGCCCTGTGCTGACAGCTTGGAGCCAGGAGCCTGCTTCAGATTCTGTGTCTCCCTCTCTTTCTGCCCCATCCCCACTCACACACTGTCTCCCTCCATCTCAAAAGTAAATAAACATTAAAAAAAAAAAAAAAAAAAAAGGTTGGGTAGTCATGAAGGAACCCCACAAGCAGAGATTCAGCGTAGACCAACACTCTGGGGATAAAGCAGAAGTGAATCTGGGGATAAAGCTAGGAATATTCAGGGATTGCGGAGCCAACAATAAGATGCCCACAACCAGATGGGGTGATGACATTGGCAGTTGGAATCAGCTCTTCAGTTTTCTGCCCCACCGGTCTGTTACCAGTCAGCTCACTCACCCTGACTTCATCTCCCTGCTGCTTTCACAAAAGTCAAGCATGAGATTTCTTCCCTGGAAATTCAGTAAGAGTAGGGAGTAAAGGCAGCTTGGAGAAAGGATTTTGAACTGGATAGTGATTGAAATGGTTTGACCTGAATATGATTACAGATACACTAAATTAGACAGATGCTTACCTAATTACACTGAATTATATTCTCCTCCTGCAGAACAGAAATAGAGGCTTGGAAAAGGAAAATGGGCACCAATACCAAAATAAAGGGAGTTTCACATCTGCTAACATCTGACTTGGCATTTTTCTAATGCATAACTCTTACTGGTAGCATCTTGCTGGAGAATAGGACACCTTTTGAATGGGAGAGACTAACAAAGGTAAAAAGATGGGGATTATTAATTTCTTGGCTTGACACAGGAATTTGTAACCCGAGCTATATGATGAAATTCCTGAAGAGCTCTACAAATATTCAAATTTCCTTCCCCACTTCAGAGTAATTGAGGCTGAATTTCTGGGTATAGGGTTTAGTATCTGTATATTATAAAAACAACTCAAAGGAGCACCTGGGTGGTTCAGTTGGTGGAGCATCCGACTTCGGCTCAAGTCATGATCTTGAGGTTTGTGAGTTCTAGCCCCATATCGGGGTCGCTGCTGTCGGCCTGTCAGCAGACAGCCCACTTCAGATCCTCTGCACCCCCCTGTCCCTCCCCCGCTTGCACTCTCCCAATAAATAAATAAATATTAAAAAGAAAAAATAAACACAACTCAAGTGATTCTAGAGAGCAGCCAGGGCTATATTCCATAGGGCAGGTATCTTCCCAGTCAGTTCTTTGTGTCTTTGTTCCCAAATCTTGGCAGATTCACCAGTTAATGCTATACTGTTTCTTCTATCCCTGTCTAGGTTGTCATGGTCCAAGATCCTGCCAACTGATTAGGTCCCGTGCCTCAGGTGCCTTGCGTATCAGCTTATTTACAGTGTGTGTGACAGCCACATCATTGACTTGGGGAAATTAGCCTGTGTCAAAGCCAATTAGTCTCACTGTTTCCACTTTAATGAACCAGATCAATTAAGAAGAGGGCTACACTGGAAAATTCCTGGGCCAGCCAGACCAGCAGTCCTTAGGTACTATGTGGTTAGACATCAAATTCATTCATTCATTCATTCATTCATTCATTCAATAAGCATATACTGAGCAGCAGCTATGTTCTGGATATTGGAAACAAAATGTTTAATGAAGATACACTCTCAACATTCAAAGAGCTCACAGTTTTTTATTTGCCACCTTAGAAATCAAGGGGCACCTGGGTGGCTCAGTTGGTTAAGCATCTGACTCTTGATTTCCGCTCAGGTCATGATCTCATGGTTCTTGAGATCAAGCCAAGATCTTGTTGGGCTTTGTGCTAACAGTGCGACACTGTGGAGCCTGCTTGGGATTCTCTCTCTTCCTTGCTCTCTGCCCCTCCCCTGCTTGCTTGTGTGCATGCAAAATAAATAAACATTTTTAAAAAATCAATTATTCCCCAGCCATCTGAAGTTCACCTGTTTTTAGTCCCAAAATTTACCACTCCTTTCCAGACATTAGAATTTGATAAGCCAGTATTTTTTTTAGTTGGAAGATAAGCAAGTTTTAATTTTACAAGGTAAAAAACAAAAGCAAATGAAAGTCTTTTTAACACACAAAAGTAGCAAATATATATCTTAGCGTAAGGAACTGACATTTAAATGAAAAAAATTAGCTTCATCAAGAACTCTACACTATTCTTTTTTCCCTCATTTTGCTACCTCCCAATAATCTCTCTCTCTTTTTGTTAAATGTTTATTTATTTTTGATACAGAGACAGAGCATGAGCAGGGGAGGGGCAGAGAGAGACACACACACAGAATGGGAAGCCGGGTCTAGGCTCTGAGCTGTCAGCACAGAGCCTGACACAGGGCTCGGGCCCACGAACCATGAGAGCAAAACCTGAGCTAAAGTCGGATGCTTAACTGACTGAGCCACCCAGGGGCCCCCCAGTAATCTCTTTCTATAAGATTTATTTAAAACCAAGTTTTCCTTTCTTTATTTCTTTCTTTTTCTTTCTTTCCTTCCTTCCTTCCTTCCTTCCTTCCTTCCTTCCTTCCTTCCTTCCTTCTTTCCTTCCCCCCCCCCCTTCTTTCCTAATAGTGAATAGTATCTATGAAGAAGTATATTCTTCTCCAAATAAACATGCTGGAAACTGAATTACACTTCTGGCTGAGGTGGGGTAACAGGACCAGATTTACATTTCCACATTAAACAATCAATAAGTGAAGAAAATATATGAAACAATGGTTTTCAAGACACGGGATATCATGAAATGAAGAATATCAACTTCTGAAAGAAAGGAGACAAATGAGGTGAGTCCTGTGATTATCCCAGCATACTGTCTTATGAGGGATTCCAGGCTGTAGTGCAAGAAAGGGGAACACAAGTGGAGCCTGGGTGATTCCCTGACTTGAGGCGGAGCTATAAGTGTGCAGTGAACAAGATAGCTAGAGGTCACAGGAAAAACTACTGGAGAGAAAAAGAGCTTTCTAGACAGAGATACCTGATGATCTGCAGAGTTTCCCTTGAATTTTCACTTGAGTACTAGCTAGCAAATTCATGTGAGGACACTGCCTTAGGCCAGGGACAGAATCTCCTGGAAAGCTAGAGAAAGAGTACCAAGCACCCATACAGAGACAGAATAGTGTTTGCACCCAGAATTCACACTGGGAACCTCATGATTCACAAAGCAGTAGGTAGAGTACTCAGAAAGGTGTCATCTTGGTAGTGGGGAATAATCAGCCCTATATTGAGGACCGTTCTGATCTTACTTAATAAATCATAAAAGCAAGACCCCCCAAAATCAAACTGTTTTCACAAAATGTAACCACGCCCTGGAACAAAGTACAAAAATATGTATAGAAATGTAGAGCACACGCTTTGGCAGCACATATACTAAAATTGGAACAATACAGAGAAGATTAGCATGGCTCCTGCACAAGGATGACATGCAAATTCGTGAAGTGTTCCATATTCTTTTTTCACTCTTAAGTGGATCCTGAGAAACTTAACAGGAACCCATGGGGGAGGGGAAGAAAAAAAAAAAAAAGAGGTTAGAGTGGGAGAGAGCCAAAGCATAAGGGACTCTTAAAAACTGAGAACAAACTGAGGGTTGATGGGGGGTGGGAGGGAGAGGAGGGTGGGTGATGAGTATTGAGGAGGGCACCTTTTGGGATGAGCACTGGGTGTTGTATGGAAACCAATTTGACAATAAATTTCATATATTAAAAAAAAAAAAAGAAATGTAGAGCACATATCAAGGTAAAACTCACAATGACTGGCATCCAATAAAAAATTACCAGGGGAGTACCTGGGTCGCTCAGTCAGGTAAGCATTTGACTCTTGATCTGAGCTCAGGTCATGATCTCACAGTTCGTGGGATAGAGCCCTGCATGGGGCTCTGCACTGACAGTGCAAAGCCTGCTTGGGCTTCTCTGTCTCCCCCTTCTCTCACCCTTCCCCAATCACACTTGCTCTCTCTCTCTCAGTAAATATATAAACTTAAAAAAAAAAATTAATGTCCACTCTCACCACTGTTGTTTAACATAGTGTTGGAAGTGCTAGCATCAGCAATCAGACAACAAAAGGAAATCAAAGGCATCCAAATTGGCAAACATGAAGTCAAGCTTTCACTTTTTGCAGATGACATGATATTATACATGGAAAATCCGATAGACTCCACCAAAAGTCTGCTAGAACTGATACATGAATTTAGCAAAGTTGCAGGATACAAAATCAATGTACAGAAATCAGTTGCATTCTTATACACTAACAATGAAGCAACAGAAAGACAAATAAAGAAACTGATCCCATTCACAATTGCACCAAGAAGCATAAAATACCTAGGGATAAATCTAACCAAAGATGTAAAAGATCTGTATGTTGAAAACTATAGAAAGCTTATGAAGGAAATTGAAGAAGATATAAAGAAGTGGAAAAACATTCCATGCTCATGGATTGGAAGAATAAATATTGTCAAAATATCAATACTACCCAAAGCTATCTACACATTCAATGCAATCCCAATCAAAATTGCACCAGCATTCTTCTCGAAGCTAGAACAAACAATCCTAAAATTCATATGGAACCACAAAAGGCCCCGAATACCAAAGTAATTTTGAAGAAGACCAAAGCAGGAGATATCACAGTCCCAGACTTTAGCCTCTACTACAAAGCTGTAATCATCAAGACAGCATGGTATTGGCACAAAAACAGACACATAGACCAATGGAATAGAATAGAAACCCCAGAACTAGACCCACAAACGTATGGCCAACTCATCTTTGACAAAGCAGGAAAGAACATCCAATGGAAAAAAGTCTCTTTAACAAATGGTGCTGGGAGAACTGGACAGCAACATGCAGAAGGTTGAAACTAGACCACCTTCTTACACCATTCATAAAAATAAACTCAAAATGGATAAAGGACCTGAATGTGAGACAGGAAACCATCAAAACCCTAGAGGAGAAAGCAGGAAAAGACCTCTCTGACCTCAGCCGTAGCAATCTCTTAGTTGATACATCCCCAAAGGCAAGGGAATTCAAAGCAAAAATGAACTACTGGGACCTTATGAAGATAAAAAGCTTCTGCACAGCAAAGGAAACAATCAACAAAACTAAAAGGCAACCAACGGAATGAGAAAAGATATTTGCAAATGACATATCGAACAAAGGGCTAGTATCCAAAATCTATAAAGAGCTCACCAAACTCCACACCCGAAAAACAAATAACCCAGTGAAGAAATGGGCAGAAAACATGAATAGACACTTCTCTAAAGAAAACATCCAGATGGCCAACAGGCACATGAGAAGATGCTCAACGTTGCTCCTCATCAGGGAAATACAAATCAAAACCACACTCAGATATCACCTCACGCCAGTCAGAGTGGCCAAAATAAACAAATCAGGAGACTATAGATGCTGGAGAAGATGTGGAGAAACAGGAACCCTCTTGCACTGTTGGTGGGAATGCAAATTGGTGCAGCCATTCTGGAAAGCAGTGTGGAGGTTCCTCAGAAAATTACAAATAGACCTACCCTATGACCCAGCAGTAGCACTGCTAGGAATTTACCCAAGGGATACAGGAGTACTGATGCATAGGGGCACTTGTACCCCAGTGTTTATAGCAGCACTCTCAACAATAGCCAAATTATGGAAAGAGCCTAAATGGCCATCAACTGATGAATGGATAAAGTAATTGTGGTTTATATACACAATGGAGTACTACGTGGCAATGAGAAAGAATGAAATATGGCCCTTTGTAGCAACGTGGATGGAACTGGAGAGTGTTATGCTAAGTGAAATAAGCCATACAGAGAAAGACAGATACCATATGGTTTCACTCTTATGTGGATCCTGAGAAACTTAACAGAAACCCATGGGGGAGGGGAAGGAAAAAAAAAAAGGTTAGAGTGGGAGAGAGAGCCAAAGCACAAGAAACTCTTAAAAACTGAGAACAAACTGAGGGTTGATGGGGGGTGGGAGGGAGGGTAGGGTAGGTGATGGGTATTGAGGAGGGCACCTTTTGGGATGAGCACTTGGAAACCAATCTGACAATAAATTTCATATATTGAAAAAAAAAATTACCAGGTATGCAACTTATTACTAGGGATGAGGGAAAATACAATCCATAGTAAGGGAAATAATCAAAATAAACTCAGAACAAAATAAATGTTAGAATTAGAAGACAAAAAATATTAAAACTGTGATTATAAGTATATTCCTCGTGTTCAAAGAGTTAAATAGAGATGTGAAAGATATAAAAAAATAGACTCATTTTCAGCTCAGGTCATGATCCCAGGGTTGTGGGTTCAAGCCCCACAACAGGCTCTATGCTGAGGGTGGAGCCTGCTTAAGATTCTCTCTCTTACTCCCTCTGCCACCTCCCTAACTCTTGCTCACTCTATCTCTAAAGTAAATAAAATGAAAAAAATAATTAAATAAATAATAATGTGATATATAGAGAAAAGAGATTTTTAAAAAATGAACAGAGCATCAGTGAGCTGTTAGGCAACCTCAAGTGAACTAATATATGTGTAATGTGAGTCACCAAAAGAGATAAGAGAATTGAGAAGGCAGGAAAAACATTTTTTTTAAATAATAGCCAAAATTTTTCCCAGTTTGATGAAAATGATAAGCCCATAAATTCAAGCACAAGAAAGATAAAGAAAACTACACCAAGTCACATCAATTTGTTCAAAACCAATGATAAAAAAATTTAAAAGTAGTTAGTGAAAACATGTGTCTAACACATGTGATATACAGGACAAGAAAACTAAGGTTAGGGGCAGATTCCAGATTAGAAGCAATGCAAGTGAAGACAGTAGAGCAACATCTTTGAAAGTATGGAAAGAACAGTACTGTCAATCCAGACTTCTACTCCAAGCAAAAATATCTTTCAAATATGAAGGCAAAATAAATAATTTTTTTACACACAAAAAGCTGAAAAAAACCTAATCACTATAAGACCCTCACTATAAGAAATGCTAAAGGAGGTCCTTCAGGCAAAAGGAAAATTATATCAGTTAGAAATGTTGATCTATACAAAGGAATGAATATCACTGGAAATGGTAACTACATAGGTAAGTATATAAGATGTTTTCTTATTATTTAAATACATTTAGAGGACAACTGTTTAAACAAAAATATTAACAATGGTGTGTGAGATTTATAGCATTTGCAAAAATAAAATCTGTGGCAACAATAACACAAAGATCAAAAGGGAAATAAAAGTATGCTGTTCTAAGGTTCTTAGACTATGCGTAAAGTGCTACAATGTACTTCAAGGTAAGCTGTGATAAGTGAAAGGTGTAACTTAAACCCTTGAAACAAGAAAACAAAAAGAGCTAATAAAACAACAAAGGATTATAATTTAAAAAATACTTTGAGAGAATGAGTAAACAAGTTGAAGTCTGGGAGAAAATATTTGCCTAAGACATATCTGATAAAAGACAGTTGTTATCCAGAATATACAATTAACTTTTTAAAACTCAACAATAATAAAATGACCAATATGATTTGAAAATTGACAAAAACCTGAACAGACACCTCATCAAAGAAGATGTACAGATGACAAGAAAATGTATGGAAAGATGTGCAACATCAAAATTGTTGAACAGAATTGTAAATTAGAATAATGAGATACCACTCATACCTACTGAATGGCCAAACTAAAACACTGACAACACAAAATGCTGATGAAGATGTGGAGTACCAGGAAATCTCATTCACTGTTGGTGGAAATACAAAGTGGTACAGTCACTTTGGAAGACAGTTTGGCAGTTGATTACAAAACTAAACATATTTTTACCATATGTTTTAGTAATTTCACTCCCAGGTATTTACCCAAAGGAGTTGCAAATTATAGCCACACAAAAACCTACACAAAGGTGTTTATTGAAAATCTATTCATAATTGCCAACACTTGGAAGCAACCAAGATGTTTTTCCAGTAGGTGAATGGATAAATAAACTGTGGTACATCTAACCAATGGAATATTATCTGGTGTTTTTAAAATGAGCTATCAAGCCATGACATGGAGGAAACCTAAATGCATATTACTAAGTGAAAAAAGCCAATTTGAAAAGACCACATACTATGATGACATTCTGGAAAAGGCAAAACTCTGGAGGCAGTAGAAGAATCACTTGTTGCCACATGGGTTAAAGGGGAAAAAGGGATGAATAGGTGGAACACAAAGGATTTTTAGGATAGTGAAACTATTCTGTATGAAACTATAATGGTTGATATCTGTCATTATATACTTGTCAAAACCCATAGAATTTACAACAAGAGTAAAGCCTAATGTAAACTATTGATCTTGGGTGATAATGATGTATCTATATAGGTTCATCAACTTTAAAAAATGTATCACCCTGGTGCAGGATGTAGATAGTTAGAGAGGCTGTGCATGTGTGGGGGCAGGGGTATATAAGATACCTCTTTACCTTCCACTCAATTTTGATGTGAATCTAAAACTTCTCTAAAATATATAGTCTATTTAAAAGTAAAACAAGGGGCGCCTGGGTGGCTTGGTCGGTTAAGCATCCGACTTCGGCTCAGGTCATGATCTCACGTCCGTGAGTTCGAGCCCCGCGTCGGGCTCTGTGCTGACAGCTCAGAGCCTGGAGCCTGTTTCAGATTCTGTGTCTCCCTCTCTCTCTGCCCCTCCCCTGTTCATGCTCTGTCTCTCTCTGTCTCAAATATAAATAAACGTTAAAAAAAATAAAATAAAATTTTTTTTTAAAATTAAAAAAAATAAAAGTAAAACAGACAGTAAAAACAATGCTCAATGCAAAAGAAGGCAGAAAAAAAATGAAAGACAACAAAGACCAGATGGGACACAGAGGAAAAACTAGCAAGATGATAGATTTGAACCTAATCATATCAATGATCACACTAAATATAAATGGTCTAATACCCTGTCAGAGATTGTAGATTAAATTAAAAAGTAATACTAACTCTCTGTTGCTTCCAACTGACCCACTTTAAATGTAAATACACAAAAAAATTAAAAGTAAAACAATATAACAGGTATACCATGCTAACATTAATCAAAAGACAGCTTGAAGGGTGCCTGGGTGGCTCGGTTGGTTAAGCTTCCAACTGGATTTAGGTTCAGGTCATGATTTCATGGTTCCTGAGATCGAGCCCTATGTCAGGCACTGCACTGACTGTGTGGAGCCTCCTTGGGATTCTCTCTCCCTCTCTCTCTGCCTCTCCTCTACTCGTGCTCACACTCTCTCTCTCTCAAAATAAATAAATAAACTGAAAGAAAAAAAAAAGCAAGCAAGCAAGCTTGAGTGGTGATATTACTATCAAATTACATTTCAGATAAAAAACTATTACCAGGAATAAAGAAGAGCCTTTCATAATGTTAAAGGGGTCAGTTCACAAAGACAACATAATAATCTTAAATATTTATGCACATAATTATAGATCTCCAAAATATATGAAGAAAAAACTGGTAGAATCTCAAGGATAAATAGACAATTATAGTCAGAGATTTCAATACCTCTCTCTCAATAGTTAATAAAATAAGTAAACAGAAATCAGTAAGGATATAGAGGACCTAAGCAACACTATCACACAATTTGACCTGATTCATTTACAGAATTCAACAACCCAGAACATATTCCTTTCAAGAGTACATAGAACATTTACCAAGAAAGATCATATTGTGAGCATCAAATAAATATGCATACATTTAAAATTATTCAACTTATACAAAGTATTTCTGTAACCACAAAGGAAATAAATTAGAAATCATTAACATAATGATATCTGAAAAATTTTCAAGTATTTGGAAACTAAGAAACAAACTTGTACATAACCTATGGCCCTAGAGAAACGAAAAGGAAATTAGAATGTATTTTGAAATAAATGCAAATGAAAACACAACACTTCAAAAATTGTGGAATGCCACTAAATCAATATGTTGGGGGAAATTTATAGCAGGAAATGTCTACATTAGAAAGGAAGAAAGTCTCAAATGAATGACCTCTAAGTCCACCTAAAGTTATGATTTTTATTTTATTATTTTTTTAAAAAAATTTTTTAATGTTTATTTTTGAGACAGAGAGAGACAGAGCATGAACAGGGGAGGATCAGAGAGAGAGGGAGACACAGAATCTGAAACAGGCTCCGGGCTCCCAGCTGTCAGCACAGAGCCTGACGCAGGGCTCGAACTCACGGACCGCGAGATGACCTGAGCCAAAGTCAGACACTCAACCAACTGAGCCACCCAGGTGCCCCTTTGATTTTTAAATAGAGAGTGAAACCCTGAGTAAATAGAAGGAAATAAATAACAAAAATCAGAAAAGAAATTAAAAAACAATAGAAGACAAAACAAAAGAAAAAAATCAGTGAAACCAAAAGCTGTTTTTTTCTTTGAGAAAAATTAATAATGTTTATTAACCCTTGGCACACTGATCAGGAAAGAAAGAAAATATAAATTACGAATATCAGTAATGAGAAAGGTGACATCAATACAAATAGATGGATATTGAAAGGATAATAGGGAAATACTATGAACAATTTTATGCCAAAATCTTTAATAACTTACAGGTAATTGGCAAATTCCTTGAAAAACACAAACCACTAAGCTCAATTAAGAAGAAATAAATAACCTGAATAGCCCTATATCTATTAAATAAATTAAAATTGAACTTAAGCACCTTTCACACATAAAAAAAAATCTTATAAGGCTTTGTTGGTGAATTTTACCATACGTTAAAGGAAGAAATGATAGCAAGTAGATAAAAACTTTTCCAGAAATTTACGTAGGAAGGACTATTTCCCAACTCATTCTATGAAGCCAGCAGTACCTTGATTCCGAAACCAAAGATATTACAAGAAAAGAAAATGACAGATTAATATTTCTCATGAAAATAAATGCCAAAATTCTAAGTAAAAAAATTGTAGATCGAATCCAAAAATATGTAAGAAGGATAATATATCATGATCTGTTTGGATTTATCCCAGAGAAACAAAATTGTTTTATTATTTGAAAAGCAATTAATGTAATTCACTATATTAAACAAAGAAGAAAAACCATGTGAGCATCCCAACATACCCATAAAAAGCATTTTATAAAATCCAACTTTCATTTATACTGATTAAAAACTTCTAGTAAATTAGAAATAAAAAGAACCTCCTGAACCCTATAAAGGGCATCAATAAAAAACCTACAACTAACATCATACTTACTGGTAAAAAATCAATGAATCTCTCTAAGATCATGAATAAGAAAAGGATATCCACTCTTACCAGTTCTATTCAATATTGTATTGGATTTTCTAGTCAGTGCAATAAGGCAAGCAAAATCCATCCAGATTGAAAAGATAGAACTATTTTTTCTCAGATGACATCATCATTTAAATGGAAAATCTTAATGGATTTACAAAATAAACCAAATGAATAAGTGAGTTTAGCAAGGTGGCAGAATATAAAATTGATAAATTAAATCATATTCTTATATAGCAGCAAAAAACAATCAGAAACAGAAATAAGACAACAATACCATTTATAATAGCATCAAGAAATATGAAATATTCAGGGATCAATCTGACAAAATATGTGAAAAACTTAAATCTGAAAACTAAAAACAATTTGCTTAAAAAAATTGAAGGCTGATATTAATAGAGATATATTACTGGGTTCATGGGTTAGAAGACTCAATATTGTTAAGATCTCAGTTCTCTCTGAATTGATCTATAGATTGAACACAATCCCAATCAAAATTTTAGCACACTTTTAAATAAAAATTGATCAACTGGTTCTAAAATGTACATGGAAATGCATAGGATCTAGACTAGCCCAAATAACTTAGACAATGAAGAACAAAATTAGAGGACTAACACTACTTGCATCAAGACTTATTATAAAACTATTAATCAAGACACTGAGATATTGGCATCAAGATAGACAAATAGATCAATGGAAAAGAATAAAGAGCCCCCAAATAGGTGAACACACATATATACAACTGATTCTTGACAAATGTACAAAGGCAATTTAGTAGGGGAAAGGATAATCTTTTCAACAAATGGTACTGGGACATTTGAATATCCATGGGCAAAAAAATTGAACTTTGCATTTATCTATACCTTCCATCATATACAAACATGAACTCAAAACGGATCATAGACCTACATGTAAAACTCAAAACTTTAAAACTTATGGAGGAACATATAGGGAAAAATCTTTGTGACCTGGATTAGATACAGATTTCATAGATAGCATATGAGTGGTTTATAAGCATGAGCCATTAATAAATGATATATGATATGGTCATAGACATGAGTCATAAAAGAAAAATGTGATATAATGAATTCTGTCAAAATTTAAAACATCTGCTCCTCAAAAGACACTGTTAAGAAAATAAAAAGACAAACTACATACTGGGAGAAAATATCTGATAAAGGACTTGTATCCAGAATATAACAAGGAACTCTTAAAGTTTAATAACAAGTAAACAAGTCAATTTTTATCATTTTAGGATTAATTTCAATTTTGCAAAATAAGGCTTTTTTTTAATAAGTCATTAGGAAAAGACATAATTTGGAACTAGAATTTTTGTCAAACTCTTCCTCAACCTTCAAACACTGTGGCTACAGAAGATAGATATATAACATCTAGAACTGTAATTAAAACTAAATAAAGAAATATGTAGTTACTCAGTAAAATAAAACGGGCAGTTCTATAGTATTTTATAGTGATCACATATATTAAGAATAAAAAACCTTACGGCAATCCAAATATGTATGTCATTTGTATCATAGGTATATATGTATGTATTTTATATATGTATATATTACGCATATATAATACATATATATTATATATACATATGTATTATATATATATATATATATAGAGAGAGAGAGAGAGAGAGAGAGAAATCATATGCTATGAACTAAGTCAAAATTTAATCCTCTAGCCAGAACTGCTGACTGCTTAGGGTATCTGTGATGAGTTGTGGTCTTCAGTTAACGGATTAAGAGGTCCAGGGGGGACCTGTTTCTTCTATGCTCTTAAATGACACAAGAACTTTTTAAGCCCTCCATCAAATGTTTTAAACTGATGAAGCTTCAAGGGATTCACACGCGATCATGCTTGTGAATCTCAGCAGGGGCTCGCCAGGTGCAGCAAGCAATTGGACTCAAGTTTGAAGCATTTCTGGTTGAACCCGGGTCAAATTCTCCCAAAAGAAGAAATGGAAATGTACAGAGTTCCAGAAGTTTAAGACAACACTTAGATTTTGGCTACTTTGTATGTTAAAACAATACCAAATCTATGAAGGAACCCTCATGCAACATCGTTGATTCTACTGGAAAGAATAAGTTTTAGAATATTAAGTTCTTTTCACCTTTTTAAAAAATACTAAATATATATGTTCATGTCTTAGCATCACTTGCTGAATTTTGATTCCCGGTTCCAGTTAAGGCTTTTTCATCATATCTTTAAAATCTTTAAGTATACTTTCTCCAGATCTTTTCTTGTCCTTGAAAAATAAACATATTTGCCTTTGTCTTATTTTAATAAGATTAAGGGCAAGCCTGCATAATATTGCAGTTTTGCTGTGTTATCAGCAAAATTCAATGAAATGGATTCTAAATAATAAATTAAGAAATACTGTTGGGTGAAGCATGCAATTTTACACATTTTGACACACCCATCATCCTCTGCTTCAGATGGGAGTGTCTCTTCTTTGCCATCTTTCTCTGGCTCCTAACCAGAACCGAGAAATACAGAGATACATGAGCAAATTTTTAAAAATTAATGGATTTCTAGTGCTGAAGAAAGGGGGCTACTCAAATATTTTTGACCAAATAAATTCTCGTTTCATTGGGAAAGCTTTCCCACACAACTTCTCAAAGATGGCTTATAAATCCATTCTAGGAGGGGTAGTGTCAATATCCTCAATTATAAATAATCTCTGAGGATGAGGTATTTGAATGAGTCATTGTTTTCTGTCTTTTGTTTTATGAAGTTCACTTTTCAAGTATTATTTTGATTTTCAGCTTTTCCAAATTCAAAGACATGAAAACATTCTAATGAAATGATTTGCTATTCTCTTTTGCCTTTACCTTAACATATATTACATATGTATGTTACATATTACATATACATATATGACAACTTTTGTCCCTTTATTTTTTTTAATCTTTATTTATTTATTGTGAGAGAGAAAGAAGGAGAGTGGGTAAGGTGCAGAGAGAAAAGAAGAGAGAGGGAATTCCAAGCAGGCTTCATGTTTTCAGTGCAGAGCCTGATGTAGGGCTTGAACCCACAACCTTGAGATTATGACCTGAGCTGAAATCAAGAGTCTGGCGCTCAATTGACTGAGGCACCCAGGTGCCCCAACTTTTGTCCCTTTAAGTTTGTACGTGCATTCATATTATTTACCTACAGTTACCAGGATTCAGTTTTTATCAAAATAAGTGTGCTTATACCAGAAATAAGAAAAATAAAACTTACCAGAAGACCATGGTCTTTTTACTATTTTTCCAGCTGCCCCTCTTAGAACTTACTGCCTGTAGCTTGGAACAACATTTTTCTTCCTGCCTGTGGGATCCTGAGATGTTGGATTTGGTGTTTGTTTATATGTTCTTTTATTCCAAACATCAAGAACTATGTCTTTGAGCATTTAAAAAAAAAAAAACAAATAAGGAGATAGCAGTGAGCAGAACAGCCCCTGCTCTTCAGAGCTTATGCCAGGTGAGGAGCATGAAGTGAAAGAAAAAGTAATGAGCATAGGCTAGGAAAGGTCCTCAGGAACTCCCCGCCTACCCCGGGGAGCCTTGTAAAGGACGGGACCCAGGGAGGCTGACAGATAAACTGTTAGTGCGTTGGACCTGGGTGGTGTCCCACCTTCTCTGATGCTGTTTCACTTGGTGGGTAGAAGTCACAACATGGATCCATGTCTGGACTCCTGCTCTCTTGCTCTCTTTCATCGTGTCTCACCTCCCTTTCCATCTACTAGCCCCTGCCTCGTTCCTGGACAAAAACTTGGCTCCTTTCTCTTTTATTCTTCACTTCCCTCTTCATTTCATCTCAATAAGCCTATTGGGTGTGCCTGGGTGGGTGGGTCAATTGGTTAAGGGTCCGACCTCGGCTCAGGTCATGATCTTGCGGTTCCTGAGCCCGAGACCTGCATCCGGCTCTGCACTGGTGGTGTAGAACCTGCTTGGGATTCTGTCTCTTTCTCTGCCCTTCCTCCCTTGGGCTCTCTCTCTCTCTCTCTCTCTCAAAATAAATAAATAAACTTAAAAAAATAAGCCTATTGATGACTTTTGTACATAAGAGTAATATGAATAAAACATCTCATTAAGTCCAAGTAAAACCCTGTGTTTTGAAATAAAATGAGCTAAAATTAATACCCAGTTGACAGCAACTTCTCTACAAAGCCCTTGAAGACACTTGGAATTCTCCTCTAGGAAGCCCCCATCTGCCTTCTCATCTTGTTGTACTTAATTCTGCTTCTCTGTACCTCTGTTGCTGCTTCCTTGGCCCTAAGCTGAGCCACTTTAATTAACCTGTGGATGCACTTATCCCCTCTCCAGTCCAGAATGGGGCCAATTCAGGCCATGAGTAGACAAGATTTCAGAAATTCTAGCCACAGCCCTCCTAAAGTCATGTTTTACTAGTGAATGAGAATGAACTAGGCTGAAGTCTAGGAATGTGCATTACTATTATTACTGAGACCTGGAACTCTGCAATTTGATGGCTCCCCAGTTCTGATACACACTAAAGTTTGAGATTCTTATAGGTCTCAAATCTGGTTAAAATACATTTGTATGTATGTATATATGTATGTATGTATGTATGTATGTGTAACCACACATTTTTTTAAAAGAATTATTCTTTTGTTTCTCTGAGTAAATGGAATGAGAGAAACTAGTTAAAAGGAAATCCCTTTTTAAAAAATTACTCCCTAAAGGAATTCGTACTTTGAAAATTCTTTTTAATGTCTATCTATTTTGGAGAGAGAGAGAGACAGAGACAGAGAGGGAGTGGGGAGTGGTGGAAGGGCAGAGAGAGAGAGGGAGACACAGAATATGAAGCAGACTCCAGGCTCCGAGCTGTCAGCACAGAGCCTGACACAGGGCTCGAGCCCACAAACAAAAGATCATGATCTGAGCTGAAGTCGGACGCTTAACTGACTGAACCACCCAGACACCCCTAAAGGAATTAGTATTTTGAAACTTTACATTCATGTGACAGGAGCTTTAATGATGGATCTTGTCCACATTTGCATAATTAATGCAAGTCCTTCTTTATACCTCAGCCTTAATCTGGACTATGTTATTTCATTTCTACCTGATTCCATTGAGCCAATATTCATGTATTTATTTAGGAAACAACTGTTGAGGGTCTTCTATGGGCCAGTCAATGCTCTGAGATGGGAGATGACTTTAAGGATCTCATACATTAAGAGAAGTGTGGTGGGAGCAGTTTTGGAGTCTTACAGGTACCTAGAAAGTTCTAGTACAAGGCAAGCATCCTGGTGAGATATGCACAATACCCAAGTGAAATAAACTACAAAAGCAAGCCAGTTCCTAACCACAGGACTAAACTCCTGTCTTCTGCAGTTGTAGAGCCCCGCGGTCATGGGCACGGTATGTGGTTTTTCTGTCACCAGCTCAACTGGTGCTCAACTCAGTATCTCTATGAGTAAGGCTTCAGAAAAAGGAATATTCACACTCATACAGAAGAAAAGCAGTTTAGACATAATTATAACTGGGATAAAATATCCCTAACCTTAAGGGGCTTTTCCTAACAGGGGAAGCATAAATGTTTTTACTGCTCCTCTTACTTCTAAAATGTTAGTAGGGATAGAATTCTGCTCAAAACTCAAAGATATGCTCAAGAAAGCACTATAGGTTTGTAAGGTTTGTTGATTCTTTGTGTTGCTAGGAGTGGAGTCTTGGAGTAAATGACCGACCGTTCAGCAGAATACCTTAGTCAGTATCCAGATTTGCAGATGTATGCCCTTATTCTAGTTTGGTTGGATGGGTGGGAGTTGATCAGAGTTTCTCTGTTTCTCAACGTCTACGCTACTGACATTTTAGGCTGGATAATTCTTTGTTATGAGGCTGTTCTGTACAGTGTAGGACCTTTAGCAGCACCTCCCTGCCTAGTCAGGACAATCAGAAATGTCTGTAGAGGTTGACAAATGTCCCCTGGGGAAAGGGAGGCAAAATTGACCCCAGTTGAGAACCACTGAGTTAGATGGATAAACTGCTCTGTACTGGAAATTAACAGAAATTTGGAGATGGTGCTGGCATCTAGGGAAAAAGAAAAAGGAGACGCAGCTCCCAGCACCATGGCAGCAGGCCTGGCTTGAGAAATTCCCAGTGATTATTTACATAAGAAGAGTAATGTCTAATAAAACTGTAAATTTCAAATTGTTTCCTGCTTTATGCTGAACCAAAATTTCTCTTCTTTTTCCTTTTTAAACTCACAAACATTTAATAAGATTCTATGGAGGGGATTGTAGCCTCCACCACCTGACCCCCTGGTGAAATCAGCTGATACCGCCTACCAGATTTCTAGGCGGTGACCAATAGTGAAATGAATGGAGGCCCAAGTTCACCCTAGGAACTGTGAGTAGGAGCCAGAGAACAATAGACAAGCTGTACTGAGTTACTTAGATGTAGACTGGAGACACACTCCCCTCTCCCCCAAATACTACAGGAAGGAAGATAACCATTGTGGGAGAGGAGATAGGCAGATACAAGAAAGGATAACTGATGGCAATAAATTGTGTCTTTCTCTTTCATGTAAATGTCTTTGAATATATTAGCAGGTGATCATATTTCAGATAGATTGATCATTATACTTTCTGCATGTATGGGAAAAGATTAGACAACCTCTTGGAATTTGTAAATGGATGACTTTTTTAAATATAATTTATTGTCAAGTTAGCTAACATACAGTGTATACAGTGTCCTCTTGGTTTCGGGAGTAGATTCTCATGATTCATTGCTTACATACAACACCCTCTGCTCATCCCAACAAGTGCCCTCCTCAAGGTCCATCTCCCATTTTCCCGTCCTCCCATACCCGTTGTTTCCTGAGTTGTTCATGTTAGCCACTCCGACCAGCGTGAGGTGGTATCTCAGTGTGGATTTGATTTTGTATTGCCCTGATGATGAGCAGTGTTGAGCATCTTTTCATGTGTCTGTTAGCCATCTGGATGTCTTCTTCGGAAAAGTCTATTCATGTCTTCTGCCCATGTTCTTCACTCGATTTAAATGGATGATTTTTTTTTTTTACATTTATTTACTTTTGATAGAGACACAGCACAAGTGGGGGAGGGGCAGAGAGAGAAGGAGACACAGAATCCGAAGCAGGCTCCAGTCTCTGAGTTGTCAGCACAGAGCCCATTGCGGGGCTGGCTCGAACCCACAAACAGCGAGATCATGACTCGAGCCAAACTTGGATGCTTAACTGACTGAGCCACCCAGGCAGCTCTTAAATGGATGATTTTAAAGCAAGACGTTGTCACCAGCTAGACCCCAAGACCTAGACTTTACTGCCAACCTGCTTGTACTCACTAACCTTTGTCTTACATTTTTCCTTAAGCTCTTCTTTCAGGCTTTCCTCTTAACTCAGGCAATGAAACCTGAAACCACCTCTTCAGGTGACTCTGTCAGGTGACTGCCCTGACACCCCCAGTAGGCCCAGACCATCCAGACCATTTGTGCTAAATCCGACTCACGCCAATGCCATGGAGTGACCTGTGGAAAGTTGTACAACTACCCTTACTTCATTATAGTGCTAAAATCTCTGCCCAAGGAGGAGACTTAGCCTCATTTACATAACATACAACAGGTGTATAGACATGTTTCCTTTTAGGCCTGCCACTACATAGGATGACAAGGCTTCCCTATCTAAATATTTATCCTATCCTAAATGAAAGGAACCTGTTCACCCTCTCTTGGGGAGTCACCACTTTGGAAGCCATTCCCTGTGATCTTATTTGCTGCAAATAAAGTTTTCTTTGTGTGACAGGTAAACCTGGTAGTTGCTGACTCACCAAGGAGCAAACTGACTTCAGTTACAAATTGGATATCAAAACAATAATAACTTTGATCTTCATTTTTTTAAGTGAATAATTGAAGTAAGGTATTTTTTTTTTGAATGATTTATCCAGGAGAACTATAAGAGCATACAAAATAAGTCCTTAGATTTTTTGTACATGGTTGAATTTGGATGGTGGGGATATAGGTAATCCTTTCTTTAGTTCATTGACTTTTCAAAAGTGATTATTACCTTTTTAGTAAAAAACATTTTTTATATATAAAATAAAAAGATGAAATAAAATTATAGATAATGTATAGCTGGTACATAGATACATTATCTGAGCCTATCACACCCAATCACAATTGGGAAATTCAAGCAAATGAGTCCATAGGAAACAGATAAGATTATCTTTCTGCAGAAGTCACTGTAACAAGGTGGCATTTCCTAGGCTGAATGTAGAAATAGGACCTATAATGTTATTAAGATTTGAATAAGTGTGAAGGCAAGAGAACTGGAGTCCAGCATTTTCCACTTCTATTAGTCGTGAGAGACGTTCTGAGAAATAAAAAGTACTCAAATAAGTCTGAGATACGCCACATAGTAGATTCCCTTCTTGGAGCCTCATGATTCACATCAATACATAAAGCCTCTGAGAAGTCCTACAGGGAGAAACAGTCTAACTTAATCCAAAAGTTTCCAAGCAAACTTGTTATTTTATAGGATATACTTTGAAAAAAAGGCTAATGAATGGCTTTAACATCTGAAGAAAGAATGAGTAAGCACAACTATGTGGAGAGGGAAGAAAGAGGTTGACACGAAATCAAGAAAAGGGAAACTCCCCAAGATTAAGAATGTGTCAGCTACGCTTAGCACTGGATAGAAGAGACTCAGACTGATGAATCTCGGTTTGATTGGTAGGCATGCACCTGATAGAGGTGGAAATGCCCTTCCTTTCTCATTTGATACAATAGCCATTAAGATCATACACATATAGACATACTTTGTTTTATTGCACTTTGCAGATGTTGCTTTTTTTTTTAACTTTTTTTTTTAATGTTTATGTATTTTCGACAGACAGAGACAGAGCATGAGCGGGGGAGGGGCAGAGAGAGAGGAAGACACAAATCAGAAGCAGGCTCCAGGCTCTGAGCTGTCAGCACAGAGCCCAACGCGGGGTTCCAACTCACAGGCCGCGAGATCATGACCTGAGCCGAAGTCGGATGCTCAAGGAACTGAGCCACCCAGGTGCCCCGATATTGCTTTTTTTTAATATACAAATTGAAGGTCTATGGCAACCTTGCGTTGAGCAAGCCTATTGGTGCCATTTTTCCAACAGCATCTGCTCACTTCATTCTCTGTGTCACATTTTGGTAATTCTCACAATATTTCTAACTTTTTCATTATTATATTTGTTATGATGATCTGTAACCAGTGATTTATTTTTACTGAGGTACCCTTGACATATAATGTTATATGGGTTTCAGGTGTGAAACATAGTGACTTGACAATTGTAATCACTGATCTTTGATGTTACTATTATAATTGTTTAGGGGCACCATGCACCATGCCCATATAAGATGGCAAACTTAATAAATGTCGTGTGTGTTTGGAAACTTAACAAATGTTGTGTGTGTTCTGGTGTCCTGTGTTGTGCCAACCTGTGATTCCTTGGTCTCTCTCCTTCTCCTCAGGCATCCTCGTTCCCTGAGAAATGACAATATTGAAATTAGGCCAATTAATAATCCTACAATGTCCTCTAAGTGCTCAAGGGAAAGGAAGAGTCACACGTCCCTCACTTTAAATCAAAAGATAGAAATGATCAAGCCTAGTGAGGAAGGCATGTTGAAAGCTGACGTAGGTTGAAAGCTAGGCCTCTTGTGCCAAACAGTTAACCAAGTTGTGCATGCAAAGGAAAAGTTTTTGAAGGAAGTTAAAAGTGCTAGTCCAGTGAACCCATGAATAAGAAAGTGAAACAGGCTTTCTGCCGATACAGAGAAAGTTTCAGCGGTCTGGATGGAAGATCAAAGAAGCCACAACATTCCCTTAAGCCAAAGCCTAGTACAGAGCAAGGCTCTGACTCTGTTCAATTCCGTGAAGTCTGGGAGAGGTAACAAAGATGCAGAGGAACAGTATGAAGTTAGCAGAAGTTGGTTCGTGAGTTTTTAAGGAAAGAACCTGTCTTCATAACATAAAAGTGCAAGATGAAGCAGCAAGAGCCAATATAGAAGCTGCAGCATGTTATCTAGAAGATCCAGCTAAGATTATTAATGAGGGTGCCACACTAAAAAATAGACTTGCATTGTAGACGAAACAGCTTTATGTTGGAAGAAGATGCCATCTAGGACTAATCACAGCTGGAGAAGAGAAGCCAATGGCCGACTTCAAAGCTTCAAAAGACAGGCTGACTCTCTTGTTAAGGGCTGGTGCAGCTGGCGACTTTAAATTGAAGCCAGTGCTCATTTATGATTCCAAAAACCCTAGGGCCCTTAAGAATTATGTCATGTCTACTCTGCCTGTGCTCTATAAATGGAACAACGAAGTCCAGATAACAGCACAATTATTAGTGACATAGTTTACTGAATATCTTAAGCCTATTGTTAAGACCTACCATTCAGAAAAAAAGATTCCTTTCAAAATATTACTGCTCATTGGTGATGTACCTGGTCAACTAAGAGCTCTGATGGAGATATACAATGAGATAAATGCTGTTTTCATGCCCGCCAACACAACATCCATTCTGTAGTCCATGGATCGAGGAGTAATCTCAACTTTCAAGGTTTGTGGTTTTCTTTTTTAAATATTTATTTTATTTTGGGGGAGAGCGCAAGTGGGGGAGGGGCAGTGAGAGGGAGACAGAAGATCCAAAGTGGGCTCTGCACTGACAGGCTGACAGTAGTGAGCCCGATGTGGGGCTTGAACTCACGAACTGAGAGATCACGATGTGAGCCGAAGTCGGACACTCAACCAACTGGGCCACCCAGGTGCCCCTCAATTTTCAAGTTTTATTATTTAAGAAATACATTTTGAAAATCTACCCCTCCCACAGATAGTAATTCCTCTGACGGATCTGGGCTTAGTCAATTGAAACCCTTCTGGAAAGGATTCACCATTCTAGATGCCATTAAGAAAATTCATCATGCATGGGAAGAGATTCAAAATGTCACCATGAACAGGAGTTTGGAAGAAGCTGATTACAACCCTCATGTATGACTTTGAGGGGTTCAAGGCTTCAGCGGAGAAAAAACAGCAGAGAAAAAAATAGCAAGAGAACTAGAATTAGAAGTGGAGCCTGAAGATGGGACTGAGTTGCTGCAATCTCATGACAAAACTTTAACGGCTGAAGAGTTGCTTCTCGCCGATTAACAAAGGAAATGGTTTCTTGAGATGGAATCTACTGGTGGGGATGCTGTGAAGACTGTTGAAATGACAACAAAGGATTTACGTAAACCTAGTTGATAAAGTGGTTTGAGAGGATTGATTCCAATTTTGAAAGAAGTTCTATTGTGGGTAAAATGCTATCAAACAGCATCTCATAGTACAGCAAAATTGTTCGAGAAAGGAAGAGCCAATCAATGTGGCAAACTTCACTGTTGTCTTATTTTTAAGAAATTGCTCCAGCCACCTCAACCGTCAGCAACCACTACCTGATCGGTCAGCAACATTGAACATCAAATCAAGACCTTCCATCAACAAAAAGATTGCAACTCACTGAAAGCGCAGATGATGGTTAGCGTTTTTTTAACAGTAAAGTACTTTTTAATTAAGGTATGAATGTTATTCCTTCAGACACAATGCTATTACACCCTTGATAACTTTCATATGCACCAGGAAATCAGAACTTCATTTAACTCATTTTATTGAAACATTCACCTTATTGAGGTGGTCTGAACCAAGTCCACAAGATCTGTGAGTTTTGCCTGTACTCCTATGATTCTATGCTCAGCAGGCAGACTGGTGGCTATGATTTGGCTTTTTATATAACTTTATCTGTAGGGGAAAAAAGCGATGACAATCTTCCAATGCACCTGATAATTTGTCTCTGCAAATTATTAAATTAGCTTCTGGCATGAGTCTCTTATGAGCTTCATCAGCTGAGGAAGTCCAGCTAATCCTAACCACTTCAGGGAACTCTGGAAAAAAATCAGCTTTGCACTTGCAAGCTCAGGACTGATCTTGGGTTTTAATGATTCTTCCTAAATACTCACACTTTCCATTCTAAGGCCAAACCCAAATGCCCTCCTTTAAAAATAGCTCGTCTCCAGTCCTCTATAACTACAACCAAATGACAAAGGTGAGTCCTGGAAAAGAAAGCTCTTTTTTAAACAATGGCAACAACAGCAATAACAAACGCCATTGCATAAACCCGTGCTTCTCAAACTGAGAAAGCACAGATGCAAAGCCACCAGACAAAGACGGTCTTCCAGGAATATCCATTTTGCTCCACCTAAAAATTAATTTTATGTTGAGTCAAATATAAGCATACTTTGGAACAGAATTTAAACATCCCCCCAGATTTTTAGGATAAATGTGAAACATCAAAAATTTCACATTTGTGGAGGACCACTTTGGACTTTGCCCTTAAGACTGTCCTGGTGGCATGTTAGTATTCATCGGTGACCTTAATGGAGAAGAGTGGGGGCCGTAGCTTAAGCAGAATGTAAAGAGAAGCAGAAAAAAACCCTAACATTTGTTCAAGCACCCACCATGGACCAAGCATTTTATTTTATTTTATTTTATTTATTATTTTTTTTTTTTAACATTTTTTATTTATTTTTGGGACAGAGAGAGACAGAGCATGAACGGGGGAGGGGCAGAGAGAGAGGGAGACACAGAATCGGAAGCAGGCTCCAGGCTCCGAGCCGTCGGCCCAGAGCCCGACGCGGGGCTCGAACTCACGGACCGCGAGATCGTGACCTGGCTGAAGTCGGACGCTTAACCGACTGCGCCACCCAGGCGCCCCATGGACCAAGCATTTTAGATAAATGACCACACAAAACTCCCAGTAGCACTGTCAGCTAGGCATTGTATCCATTTATAAATGCGGAGGCAGCAGCAATGGTGGAGCCAGAATTTGGACCCAGATCTACCATTTCTGTGTTCCCGCCATGACGTTAGAAGTGTTTTAAACAGCGAATTGCACACCATTAGCACAGGGGCTGCAAACGTTTTTGTCAAGGGCTGCGTGATAAATATTTCAGGCTTTGTGACCATATGGTCTCTGTCACAACTACTTGAGTCTGCCCTTGCCGTGTAAAAGTAGTTGTAAATAATACACAAATGGGTGGCTGGGTTCCAAGAAAAATTTATGAGACTGAAATGTGAATTTCTTTTCATTGTTGCGTATCATGAAATACTCTTTTTGTCTTATCTAAGTACTTAAAAATGTAGAAACCATTCTCAGCTCATGAGTCACACAAAAACATGACCAGTTTGTCGGCTTCTGCATTAAGGAATTGTAAGACTCAATTTAGTGAGTTGCTTCCACCATTAAAAAAAATTAAAAAGATTCAAAATAGAAAAGACAAAATATCACAATACATCACATGTGGTAGTTGTGTCGTGAAACTTCGGTTTGTTACCATATGTTATCACACCTAAAAACACTAATTATGAGATGCACCTTTAATTTATGTACCTCCAAGAAAGAAAAAAAAATGCTTACAATTATAAACTCCAGATCTCATCAGCTGTAACGCACATCTCAATCTAGAGGTGTTAAAATGTGAAAAATTATGTAACTTACAAAGATAATACAATAAGATAGTTTTTACACAAGTGTGTAAGTGTGTCTGTGGGTGGGCACACATACTAGTTGATGATATATAATGTAGTTTTCACCACGAGTCATAGTCAAAAAAGTTTAAAAGCCACTACCTACCTATACCATAATGTCTTTGGAAATAAACGAAGAAACGAAAATAAAATTTTAAAAATGGTTCAGATTCAACCATCTTAAATTATTTTTCCATACTTCTTTCCAGTTTTTGCCAAATACATCCCTGATTTTAACTTAGCTGTAATCATAGCTGCTTCTTTTCTGTGTGTTTCCAGGTTGCTACATTATCATTTTAATGGCTGCATCACATCTAATGAAATCGATAATTTTTTTGTGAAAAATTTTTTAATGTTTATTTATCCTTGAGAGAGAGACAGAGCCCAAGTGGGGGAGGGGCAGAGAGAGAGGGAGACAGAATCCGAAGCAGGATCCAGGCTCTGAGCTGCCAGCAAAGAGCCCAACAGGAGGCTTGAATCCATGAACTGCGAGATCATGACCTGAGTGGAAGTCAGATGCTTAACCAACTGAGCCACCCAGGTGCCCCTGAAATTGATATTTTCTTAAGCATAATTTACCAAGCCATTCTCCTAAAGTAAGTTAAGTTACTTTCTATTTTTCCATAGACTTAGAGTGAACACCTTTGGATTCCAGCCTTTTCTTAGAATTTTGATTATTATGTCATATGGGACAAGTGTTTTCATGACTCTTTAGATGCTTTGCCAAATAGTTGCTTAAATGGAGAGTAATAATTAACATGTTAAATACCTCTCAGCATTGTTTTAAATTTCAAAAATAAATGTTAAAAAAATACAAATTGATGCTTTCTTCATTAAAAAAAAATTGACTTTACATCTGGAACTTTAAAAATAATGATTCTTTTTGAAGAAACAAATCCCAGGAATTAAGTGTCCTTTCAGTTGACTGCACCCTACCAGTGGGTGGGACAAGTCTTGAGTAGAACTTACTCCATGCCCCAGGGCATGGGATTGTTCTTTAAGAAGATGTGAAAGATAAAGAGGGCAAAGAAGAAAAGATGGCTTCTATAATGCCTGCCTGGGTCACTGGAAGATGGCACGATTTATAGAGATAGAGAAATTGGGAGGAAAAAGCACCTTTGAGCGGGGATGTGCTTCATCTCATTTTTCAGATACGCTGAGTTCAAGACTTGCAAGAGTGGAGTACTGGACAGGAGTGACAGGATGGACTGGAAATACAGTGGTCTAACCTTTGACATAAAGGTGATGCTAACTGCATCTATGATAGAGACGTACGTTCTCAGAGAGGGAAAGGGAGAGCACCTGCAAAAACACCCACTTCCATAGAGTGATGACAAACTTTGGCCGGTCAGCAAGAAAAGCTGAATTTGACATTAAAGATATCAGTTTTGACCTTTTAAAGGTGCATATTGGAGGATTGGGGGTGCGGGAAATTGAAGCAAATTTCTTAGGGGGGATGAAAGCAAAAATGGATGTTGTAAATGGAGTCTACTTGGGTCCAAGTGGAACTCAAGGATAGAGAAGTGGAGAAGGAGTGGCAGACACAAGCAGAGCTTATTAGGCAGGAGAGGCGCGCTTGGAGGCTGGGAAGGGGGGTGGGGAAGACACCAAGAATAAAGACGCTAAATGAGAGCAGAGGCAGTGCACTACTCATAAGCTTGCTCTGGTCAGGGTTGTACAAAGCCATGCACACGTGTCAATCACATGCTCTCTGACAGTAACTTTCAAACTTTTTGACTACAACCAAGAGCGAGAAAAACATATCTAACTGAAACAAGTTTCACCCCAATATTTTCTGTTCTATTGTCTTCTATTTTTCATCCTTCTCTCCTCTCCCACCATCTTTCCTCCTCCTCCTTTACTCTTCCTCTTCTTCCTCCACCTAGTTGAGTCCCACTAAATAAATTCCATAACTCACAATTTGGAGAACACTGACCTGTAAGGTGACTCTCAAAGTAACATTCATCTTGGGGGGAGTTGCGGTATATCAACAATTTCCCACAATATGCAAGCATGTTTTATTGCACTGCTTTAAAAACACAGAATGCAGATTCATATCAAACACAGCTATACTGTGATGTTCTTCCTTCTACCGCAGAGACCGAAAGAGCCAAATATTTTCCAGCCTCACTTACAGGCTTGCTTATAGCCTTGCTTATAGCCTCGCTTGTGGCTAGGTGGCCAGACAGCCAAGTTCTGGCCAATGAGACATAAGTAACTATCTGCTGGGATATTTGGAGGGTATTTGTTGTCCTGCTGCTGTGGCTCTGGGCCTCTTCTTCCTTTTGAGAGGACAGATTAACCCTGAAGAGAGAAAATCTTAACTCCAGGCCTGTCATTATTGCTCCCTTGGCTTTCCCCCCTCAGGACTGGTGGCTTGGCAGAAAAACCCCCGTGGCCCTGAAGGTCCCATTGGCACTAAGAGAAGCAGATGAGACATGGTCTTCGGGTTCCCCAGCGAACCCTGGCCAGGCAGTACAGTCTCAGGCTTGGTCTTTTGCATCTCTCATTGCTGGCCTTGGTGAGAAGGTCAAAGTCTCTCTGGGTGAAGATAATTGTCAGGGCTGAACCATTTTCTGGGCCACTGTCAGGCTCAGTGTGAATCAGTGTGAATCACCGCAGATTGATCAGCTGCTATGACACCACCTGTATTAATCAGGATTCTTTAGAGAAACAAAACCAATAGGGAATGCGTGTGTATGTGTGTGTGTGTGTACTTACTTCCTCCCTCCTTCACTCTCTTCCTCTCTCTCTCTCTCTCTCTCTCTATATATATATATACACATATATATACATATATATACACACATATATATATATGCACATACACACATTTATGTTCTATATCTATATGTAATTTATTAAATATAAAATATATATAATATATTTTAAAATATGACATATATTAGGGGCACCTGGGTGGCTCAGTCGGTTAAGCATCTGACTCTTGGTTTCAGCTCAGGTCATGACCTTATGGTTTGTGAGTTTGAGCCCTGCATTGGGCTCTGTGCTGACAGTATGGAGTCTGCTTGGGATTCTCTATCTCTCTCTCTCTCTCTCTCCCTCTCTCTCCCCCTCCCTTGCTCATTCTCTCTCTCTCTCTCTTTATGTCTCTCAAAATAAACAAATCAACTTTAAAATAAAATAAAATATGACAAATTAAAATATAACATATATAATATATAAAATATAATATATAGAGAGAGGTAGAGAAAGACAAAGGAAGGGAGAGAGTGAGAGATTTATTTTAAGGAATTGGCACATGCAAGAGCGGAGGCTTGCAAGTCAGAATTCTGCAGACGAGGCCCTCAGCTGAAAGACCCCAGGGAGAACTGATGTTGCAATTCAACTCTGAGGCAGAATTCCTTCTTCCTAGGGAGATTTTACTCTTTTTCTTAAGATATTCAACGGTCTTGATGTGGACCACTCACGTTATGAAGGTCACTTTGCTTTATTCAGTCTATAGATTTAAATGTCAATAAGATCTAAAAATATACCTTCATAGCAACATCTACACTGGTGTTTAACCAAATATCTGGGTACCGTAGCCTAGCCAAGTGGACACATAACGTTAACCACCACGTTAACCACACTCCTTTAATAATGAACCACACCTCCCTTTCCTAGCCTTCTCCAAATAGGAAGACAAGGTGTCTGTGTCTGTCTGAGTTTCCAAGTACTTTTTGCTACTTCGATCAGACAAATTAAGATTTTCCTCAAAAGGAAATGTAGCAGTCAGAAAAATTCTTTGAATTTAAGAGGTTTTTGTTTTTTTTTTTTAAGGAACTTGGAAATAATGAGTTTAAAAGCACCGCTTAAAATATTTCAGACTGCGATTCTAATCATCTTGCATTTGTAGGTTGTATTGAAATAGCTGGCACCTATTTTTTTCTACTTGAAATTCCCAGAATTTCTGGCACAAAGAACAAGCTATGGGAGAAAATAAAAGTTTCATCTTTGCATGCATGTAGATTTCAATCTCCTTATCTGCAAATTAAAGGGATTGGACTAAATTATCTCTAAAATATTTTTTTTTTTAACTTTTTTTTTTTTTTCAACGTTTATTTTATTTTTTGGGACAGAGAGAGACAGAGCATGAACGGGGGAGGGACAGAGAGAGAGGGAGACACAGAATCGGAAACAGGCTCCAGGCTCTGAGCCATCAGCCCAGAGCCTGACGCGGGGCTCGAACTCACAGACCGTGAGATCGTGACCTGGCTGAAGTCGGACGCTTAACCGACTGCGCCACCCAGGCGCCCCTCTCTAAAATATTTTTTAAATGCTGTCCACAACCATGATGAGTCTATGACCATAATGACTGTAGTAGGAAAAGGAAAGTGCAGGTATATGAAATGGGGCAGCATACCACATATCACATATGGCAATGACACCAGAATCTGGATTCTGTTCTTTTTCTTTCATTGTCATCACTCCCCAGCCCCACCCTGCCATTCCATCATGACTGCCAAGAACAAAGAGAATAGATTGCCCATAGCCAGGTTCGGTGGGGAATTTGCCAGGTGTTAGATGAAACTGATTTGAGCAAACCAGACCTGATTTGTGACCTTTGCCACGAGGAGACATTAAAAGGGCTGCGGGAAGTGAGACTGGCTCGTTTTGGAGAAGTGAGAGTTTGTGGAACCTTCCAGTGCTATGGGAGAAGACGGTCAGAGAATCCACCCAGTGACTCTTGAAAGAATCACTCTGAAAGATAGGGCTGATGTCTCATCTGGAGCCCTCTGGAGGGTCAGTAATGCACAGAGGTGCTCCACAACAGCCAGTACAGGTGAGAGACAAGGAGAAGGTGTCTGGGGATAGCCCAAGTCACCATTCTGTGGTGTGACAAAGGTGTATGAGTTTTCCATGGGCTCAGCAGGAGTTCTGGAAGTTTGTGAGCACAGAAGTTGATTTGCCATCCAGATCTATGTAGCCTGAAGAAGGATCAGTGTCATGGGTGACTAGAGATGGGCCTCTGGGTGAAAGGAAGAAAGCACATCCTTGTGGGAATATCTACACTTAGAGATACGCAGAAGGTCACATCGAATGCACTATACGTGAGGACTCTCAGTAGACAATGATCCAAATGGCTGGAGCCAGCTAAGGAGTCCCCACAAACCAAATGCAGAGCCTTCCATCACCAACACACTCAGCCAGGTGCCCTGAGGACTCTTCCTTCTCTTTGCGAGGCTGTGACTGCCAGGAATAGTCTGACAGGAAGAAGGGACGAGCAGAAGCTTGGAGAGAGTAATGAACTAGACGAAAACCGATCATGATAATAGAGATAATAGTTGTATTTGATGGAATACATACTGAAGGGAGATTATGTTTCAGTTAAAAGAGGCTAAAAAACTTAGAGGATTGGTCTGACTTCTCTAAATTGTCCTCAGTTTAGTTCTCCAGTTGCCAGGGAAATATGGGGGCTAGTCAAAGGAATATGGCTAGTCAAAGGTATAAAAATAGAATGAGATCCATATTTGCACATCACTGTTTTGTGATTTTCCAATTCATACCTGACACATGGAAAGTTTTAGAATGAGTAGTCACTTAAATTCAGTGCTGTCTTTCAAAGCTCATATGTAAGTATGGCAAGTGTTTGCCATGTCTGTTTTTGCCACGTGGTTCTACGTGTGTTGATTTAATCCTGCCTGAATTCAGCCTTGCTCTACTCATTTTGATAATCTTCCCAATGGAGAGACAAGTTGAGATGATTGGAGGGGATTTAGGAAGAAAAGAAGAAGATGCAGTGCTGATCAGTAACTTTGTCTTAACACTACTGGCTTCTACTTCCTGGACGGATGGTTTGACCAAGGCTGTATTGAACACATTATTTTTTTCAGGAGAGGCAATATTTATAAATACAGTGTCCAATACCCAGGAAATGGTTATTAACTTTGTTATTTGCAGATGCATCATCTTTCATTACTTCATCCCGACTAAGATATTGTCTCTTCAAATGCCTCAGTGGACTTCATAACTGAGTTTCTGGAAGAAATTAGGTAGCAAGGGTGGCTAGGAGACCTTCTAGTGTGCAGGGAATTGCCCTGGGCATCTGGGTAGACACCTCATGCTTCTGACTCATTGTCTGTGTTTGGGGGTGCCCAGTAGCACTGCCTACATGTTACCCCTAGGGAATTCTCTAGGGGTAACATACCATATACTATATGCAAGTGTATACTAGTAACAAAGCAGCTTACTTTTCAGCATTTTTATTCACGAGGCTTTTTTCTTCCTCACTGGTTTTTGTTTCCTCATTTCAGAACTCCTGAAACAAGTTAATGGCTGGTTTTATGCGCTTCTCATCACCGATAATCAACTTCCAGCACATGACTTTCCTTAAGGCCCGCAAATACATCAAAAACCCAGGTAGAAAGAGTTCAGGGAATTTTGAATTCAAATTTTGCTTACAGGGCTGTATACTCTGAGCCGGTTTAGCAGGGGAGATAGAGTATAAATGAAAGATAACTCACCCTTCAGATAAAAATATACCAACAACTACCATTTACTGAACACATGTATGTAGTCTCCCATGTCCCAAACAGTCCTCTGGGACAAGGTATTTTCCCAATTTTACCTTAAAGTTTGAGGAGATGAGGTAATTTATTCATGGTCACACAGCTAGTAATTGG
This sequence comes from Neofelis nebulosa, assembly GCF_028018385.1. Lineage (NCBI taxonomy): Eukaryota > Metazoa > Chordata > Mammalia > Carnivora > Felidae > Neofelis > Neofelis nebulosa. Next base: position 29,395,062 of record NC_080782.1, read on the forward strand.
ATTTGAATTGCAGCCCCTACTGCCTTCAGAGCCCACATTCTTTCCTCTGTGCCAAACTGTCTCAGAGGTGTCCTTGGCCAAAGAAATAACGCACATTGGTTGAAAGAAGGATATCTGTTCACTCAAGCAGGCTACCTTCGTTAAGTTATCCAAAACAACAAAGGAGTATGAGTTGGTTGAGGATGATAGAGGAAGGATCCTTGAGAAAAGTAGGAGTCGTCTACAGCCATACCACCCTGAACGCGCCCGATCTCGTCTGAAAAGTAGGAGTCAACAAAGTGAAGAATAGCTCAGAACATCACCCCAGGCAGAGAAACTGCATGGGCAAAGGCCCTGGGGTAGTATGAGGAAACACAGTACACAAAGGATTAAAAGAAAGCCGCTATGATTGGAATGAAATGGCAAAAAGCATCTGGATAGCACCACTCACTTGTGACATTAAGGACTTTCAAATTACTACTAAAGTAAGAATCAAGTAATTCGGGTTACCGGAGGTGAAGTTTTTACCAAATGAATGACATGTATGACCTAGATGCCATTTCTGAAAACCATATAACAATAACTACTTAACAGTTATTCCATGCTTACTTTGTACTAGATACTGTATTAAGTACTTTCTGTTGATTATCCCATTTGTATCTCACAACATTGCAAGGCATTAGACCCCCTACGTAACAACACTACTCACTGAATTTTTAGAGGTGAGGAAACTAAGGCATAAGTAGGTTAAGTAACTTGTATGGAACCGTGCAACTGACAATGATAGAACTCAGATGGAACAGTGTTTTCTCTGTTCTTCAGCCTGAGCTTTGTCACTATGTTATATGTAAATATTCTCCCGAGACTGTGGTTTTCCATTCACCATTTAGGGGGGACACAAAGAAACTAAAATTTTCCTAGAGTAGATGTCCAAAGTGAGCAAGATGATTCATGAGGTGTGGGGAGAAAATATTTCAAATTCTATTTTTTAATTTATCACTGTTTCGTTTCTTTTTGTCTGTTTTATAATATACACGATGTGTTGGTACAGAAGTACATACACATGATATAAAATAAAGAAGTTAATAGGGGCGCCTGGGTGACTCGGTTGAGTGTTGGACTTTGGCTCAGGTCACCATGTCGCGGTCTGTGAGTTTGAGCCCCGCATCGGGCTTTGTGCTGACAGCTCAGAGCCTGGAGCCTGCTTCCGATTCAGTGTCTCCCTCTCACTCTGCCCCTCCCCCGCTCATGCTCTGTCTCTCTCTCTCTCTCTGTCAAAAATAAATAAACATTAAAAAAAAAATAAAGAAGTTAATAGATATATATGGGAAATAAATGTCCATCTTTCTTTTTTTCTTTTTCTGATAAGAATGAGTAATGAAAATGTTTAGAAAGCAGTGGTCTGGAGAAGAACATCAAAGCTGGCCAGGAATAGAAGACAGTTGAAAGGAAGAAGACAGAAGACAAATATGTCATGGCTGAGAGATGGGGGAGGGGGCTTGTGTTGCTCCAAAGGGTAGCAGTGGAATCACAAGGTAAAGCCACAGGGAGGCAGATTTCAGCTCAACAAAGACAAGACCTCCTAACCATTGGAAGTAGCTAAAAAAATGGCACAAGCTGCTTTGTGACCCAGTAAGATCTTGGATCGGAGAGATTTGTTTGGAGCATGGATAACCGTAGATCTGGTCCACTTTGCTGAACATTCCTGCATGGCTAGGAGGTCAGACTGCACAATTTTTCAGTCTCTCCCAACTCTGAAAGTCTATAGGTTCCATGATTTTTAGAGGACATGATGCAGATGGTTAACAGAGGACTTGAATTCCTCAAGCGTGGCAGGAGCATCTTAGAAACTATTCTGTGCCCACTCTTCCCCACTGAAATGCTCTCTCCCAGACAACTGCCTCCGTGGCTAATTTCCTTGTCTTCTCCCAGTGTTTTCAATGAGGCCTCCCTGACCACACTATTTAAAATTGCACCTGCTGTCACCTCTGCTAGCACTCCTAACTCTGCCTCCCTTGCTCTACTTTCTTTTTTTATTGCACTCATCACGCATAATGCACTATGTAATTCACTTTGTTAATTCATTAGTTGTTTATTATCTCTGTCCCTCTGCCAGCTCTATGGGGTCAAGGACTCTTGCCTCCTTTGCATCCAAGCACCCGGAACAGCTCTTGACATATTGTAGACAGTCAATAAATATTTGTTAACTAAATAAAGAATGGAACAGGGTGGGCAGTCTGAGCTCAGGTTCTCCTGGGACTGACTGAACAATTTTGGGCAAATCAGTTAATCAGTCTGGGTGCCTATTTCCTCCTTGGGTCCATACATCTCTAAGAATAATTGTGTGATTTTAAAATTCAGTTGGGTGGTTTATTGTTTGCCTCTTAAGAATATACTAAGTAATTCCAAATGGCCACCAATACAAATGTAAGAAAATATGCAAATTATCTCTTTTGAGCCACAGTTTGTTCTTTATTTAGCTCAGCTGCTAACCTGAGCCTTTCACACTCGGATTCTTTCTTGTTCAGAGAGCCATTTATTATTGGAAATACCATGAAAGATAAATCTAGTGACCAGCACATGTTTACCACACTTCCTCTAACCTTCGTGCTGGGGATTTTCCACTGCTAGGTTACTGCTTAGGGGAAAATTTTAGAGCAGCAGGAAAAAACATTGATGGTCTGCTCCTTTTACTGGTATAATTTATCTTGATTGGCCTCTCTAAGCACACTAGGGGATATATCAGCTAGTACTGATTGTTTGATGGCTTTTTTTTTTAAACTGACACACATTTTGTGAATTTTGCTATTGTTTTCCGATGTACCTTGGTGGCACCACATGAACATGAAGGAAGCATGTTATATATGCTCTATGAAAGTAACAGCTACTAAATAGTCATATCTAACAAATATACTGTATTAGTGAACCAGAAACATATACAATAAACTGAAGTAGTATTTTCCCGTAGAATAAAAAGCCTCAAGAATCTAGAAAACTAAGGGCAAAATTATTTCAAGTAAGCAGAAGGAAGGCAATAGTAAAGTTAAGAGCAGAAATCACTAAAACTGAAACCAGAAAATCAATGAATCCAAAAGTTGGTGCTTTGAAAAGATCAATAAAACTGAACAATGCTGTTAAGACTGACAAAGAAAAAGCAAAGACAAATTACCAATATAAAAAATGCAGTAGATTTTGTCACTACAGACCCTGCAGACATCAAAAGGGTAATAAGGGAATACTGTGAACAAATCTACACACAAATTTGACAACTTAGATGAAATACACCAATTTCTTGAAAAGCACAAATTACTATAGCTCATTCAACATGAAAGGTATAATTTGAATGGTCCTATAACTATTAAGGAAATTGAATTCATAATTTCAAAAAGCCAACAACAAAAAATCTCTAGGTCCAGATGGTTTCACTGGAGAATTCTACCAAATATATAATAAATAATTAACAACAATACAATCCTACACAATCTCTTCTAGAAAAATAGTAGAAGAAAAAGAAATACCTCCCTAATGTTCAGAGTTAATTAAGGTCTGAAATTGGCTGCTATTTGGATATTTAGGTGTTCACATCCTGTCTTTCCTTAGAAACTGGCAATAAGATTTTTCTCCTTAGGTTGTCTGACATTCATAGGAGGTTCTTGATAAATATCTGTTGAGGAATTTTCCCAACACTTTGCCCAACTAGATGTGGAATCAAGTGGAATCAAGGCTGCATTACACTCTAGTTTACTTATTTGCAAGCATTCTAGGATTGCTTTAGTTGATGTCACCCTAAGATGCAGTTTTTGAAAATTGCTAATACAAAATAGCAAGTTTAACAGAACTTCTACCTAAGATTCTCTATCTGAAAATTCTTTGGCATAACTAAATGCCCCAATTGTATCTCACAATGGTGTCAATTAGTTATTTCTCTAAAACAAACCTTCCCAAAGTTAATGGTTTAAAATGATAATGATTTATTATTTTTCATGATTTGTGGGTTAAAGAACAGTTTTTCTTTTAGTCTTTTGTTAAGTCAGTCCTATAACAACATTCAGATGGCAGCCAGGCTGGAGCTATGAACTGTCATGCCTTAATTCTCCTCCATGTGTTCCCTCCATAGGGGAGCTTGAGCTTCCTCACAGCATGGTAGTCTTAAGGCAGCATTCCAAGATGACTTTATGACATGTCTGGCACTTTGGTTGAGATGGCTGGACTAGCTGGGGGCTGGCCGTGTGGTCTCTTCAGCAAGGTAGCTGGACTTTTTGACATGATGTCTCAAGACACTAATAAAGCAAAGCCTCCCAATGTTTAAAGTGTAGCCTAGACTAGACTAGCATCACTTCTGCCACATTACGTTGAACAAAGCAACACACAATGCCAACCCAGATTTGACAAGAGGGAAAATAAATTCCATCTCTTGATGGAAGGAAAGCAGAGAATCTGTGGCTATCCTTAATAATCTCTAAATTATTTATTTTCCTCTCGTATGCAAAATATACGAATCCTTCCCAAAAACCTACAAAATTCTCATTCCATTATGGGATCAGGCCCAGACTTGAGATCCAGGATTTTGTCATCTAAATCAGGTACAGATATGAATGAGCCTCCTAATATAACTCCCCTGAATATAGACAATCAGTATGGCTCCTATCTATGCAAAGATCTGTTAATTAAACAGACAAGTTATCTGCCTCCCTAAACACCCAACACACAAAAGTGAGACAAGGAAAGAATAACAATATTGGACACTCCCATTCAAAAGGGGAGAAAACAGGAGTACATAGCTTCCCTGATTCATAGTAATTTTGAAATCCACCTGGGCAGTAGGGTCTCCTACTACAGTGCAGGGAATGTTCCTTGATTAGGGTCCAGTTCTGCCCTCTCAGAGTCTTTATCCAGCCTACTGTCCTTGGTGGCTCTTGTTTCTACCCTCTGCATCCTGGCTCTCTCACCTGAGAACTCCTTTCTTTTCTGTAAGATAAGTGTCCAGTTTACAACTGAGTTGTTTGGGGTTTTTTTCAACGTTTATTTAATTTTGAGAGTCAGAGACGGAGTGCGAGCAAAGGAGGGGCAGAGGGGAGACACAGAATCCGAAGCAGGCTCCAGGCTCTGAGCTGTCAGCACAGAGCCTGACACAGGGCTCCAACCCACGAACTGTGAGATCGTGACCTGAGTTGAAATCGGACACTTAACCAACCACCCAGGTGCCCCCAGTGAGTTTCTTTCTTTGCTTAGGAGCCCAGAATCTCATTTTATTTTGTATTACCCTATCTTTTTTAGTCCAATCTGGTGATACTTTTGCCAATGCAATTCTCTTTAAATTTTTTATGCTTTCTATGCATCACATTACAAATTCAGTTCATTAAATAAAATTCACACCCATAAAATTCTTCAAGGCAGGCCCCTCTTTCCTTTAGACTGCAAGTCAGGATGCTGCGGAGCAATGCTCTTAAGATTCTTGCATCTTTCTGAGGTCAACAAAAGGTCTCATAAGCACAAATCAAGGTCACACAACCTTGATTTGTCCTTAACTTGGGTCCAGGTTTTACCAGCAGCATTCTGGATTTGACCTTTACCGTGAGTCCATTTCTAACTTGGAAAGTCTTTTGACACATGGAAAGGCTAGAAATTTCCCAACCTAGCAAGTCCAGAGCTTATCAAACATTATATCTTCCACAGAAGACTTAAGTAAGGTCTGGAGAAGAATAATTTAAATATCTCTCTAAGCCTCTTACATAGAGTATACCACATAATAGACACTCAAGATAAATGTTGGTATATGGGCTACTCAGTCTGACTTTTGTAATGTATACATCATTTTATTCTACTTTCACGTAAAATTGATTTCTATTGGTAAACTGGTTGACACTCATTAACTACGATATCTGATTAACCAACAGCAGAGTATTCCCTAACTATTGCTTTGATAGCAGTTTTCCCATAAATACTATCTTCTGTGGTAGAATGGAGCCTCCCATTACCCCTTCAGGGTACCAGTTCTTAGCCCTCACTGCATAATAGAATCATCTGGGGTGCTTTAAAAAATACCATGTCAGAGGTCTTCCCCCTAGATTAATTACATCAGGATTTCTAAATGCATTAGGATTTGTCCATAGGTGATTCTAATAGGCAGCCAGTGTCAGGAGCCACTTTTCTAGGGCTAATGCTTTCAACCTGTGTCTTGAATTCCAAGGAGGTAGCTTTGCCCTATGTCACTCAGCTCCAACCATAGTAGTCCAGCATTTTTATCTGATATATATAGTGAACAATTTAGTTCATGAAAAGGACTTGATGTTGAGTTAAAGTTTGAAAACACTGGTATGTTGTGATAACCTAGGACTCTTGGCTTTGTGAAGTAGAACAAATAATCATTGAAATATTTTTCTTGGCCTCTTTATGGCTGATCTATATGAACAATTTTGAGGCTATGATTGTTAGTAAGAGGCAGGGTCTGCCTTCCAACACTTCTAGGGAATTTCTCTATGCAAAGTCTACTGACCACATGGTGGATCTGAAGCACATCAATCATCTCTGTTTACCCAAAGGCTACATAGACCTAGTGTCTGTGTATAGCACATCAGGAGACCCTTTCTTTGCCTCTATGGTGAGTGCTTTGCAGGGCTCAGTGTGACTAAACCCCACAGCTCACTTTTCAAAAGAAGGGATGCCAATGGATTTTTCTTGAACTCCACAGACTTAAATCTTATAGGCAATCTCTATACTATAGAGAAGGGCAAGAAAAATTGCTGGGGAGAAAATGTTCAAAAGCATTATTTCTCTAAGGGCTAAATAATGTTTACAATAATCAGAGAAGAATCAGGTTTAGAATGCTCTGTTATGTGGATTCTTCCTCCGATCAAAAGTTCAGATATGATTGTTTCCCATCCTTGTAGCCAGACAGGTCAGTTCTGGAGATTAAACCTCAGCAATTTAGCAAGCCAGACTCTTCAGGAATAAAAGCTTATGAGCAATGTCTACGTGGGTCTTCATGTTAGGATCCTTCAAAATAATGGCTGGTCCCATCCACATTTCCTCTCCTCCCTGTCACTCCTCAGTCTCTTACAACCTGTGTTATGCTCACCCCATTCCACTCAGACTTCTCTGGCAAATCTTGCTAAATCAATGGACAGTTTACAATCCTTGGCTGGCTGTACTTCCAACTGTGTGTAAGCAGGCATCTCTTCTCTGAATTCTTTACTTCCTTGACTTCTCTGGCAACAATCTGCTGGTTCCCTTTGACCATTCATTTTCTATCCCTTTAATAGATTCCTTATCTCTTGTCCTGACCTTAAACTTTGGGGATACCCAAGTGTTCATGCTTGGCCCCCACTCTCCTCATGTTACATTGTCCAGTATTTTCATTCATGCTCTTTAACAATCAACAACTACTGAAGATTCCTACATGTTTTTGGGCTCAAATGTTATGTACTCTTGTACTCAACAAATATTTTCCAAAACACAACCACAGTGCTAATGTGAACTGGTCTGAAAAGGCATCTAGCAACACCCACATGTTATGCTATAATTCTCCACCACAATTCCTTATGTTGATTTCTGACTATCACTCTAAGTTTTCTTTCCTCAGATAATTTTATTTCAGGAGCATGGAGGCCTTTGCATGCCCTTCCCTTCTTCTCCTACCCTTGAACTTCAATCAGATATGTTTACAACATCTCAGTGTGAGATCTAGAAGTTTGTGCCATGAGAGAAGAGAGATTTACAGTAAGATTTACTAGTCTACCCTTTCTGGTCAATTAGACATGCTCTGCAGGGGTGTCAGCTGAGTGCCTCTTTCTTAGGATTATATCCAAGTCTTTCTTTCCTTTTTTTTTTCTTGCAAAAAGA